>NC_061115.1:41593218-41593689 GCF_002878395.1 Capsicum annuum
CATATTCTAAACTATCTATTTGTGATTCTAATTTTGATATTTCATCTTTTTGTGTATCTATTGAATTTTTACTAACTCCGGCAAATATATTATAATGTAGTCTTTTTATTCTTATTTTTAATTCTTTTCGTTTTTCAGAGATAATTTGTTTTAATTCTTTATATCGTTGTATTTTATTCATTTTAAATTGTATTTATAATATCTCGGTGGATATCTAAATCTAATTTTATCATAATTAGGTGGTATATTTTTCATTCTTCTAGATTTTAAATGTGTTATTAATTTTGATTCAATACTAGATATTAATGTAATTAAGTAGGCTAGTTTTTGTGGATTTTCTTTTGTTTTATTTAGACTTATATATTCTGAATAATTACTAATTAAAGATTCTTTAATTTTTCTAAAAGCTTCTCTATTTTTAAATGGTCTTCGCATAATTAATTTAATATTTTTGTAGGTAAATTTTTTAAC
>NC_061115.1:41596689-41730586 GCF_002878395.1 Capsicum annuum
GGGGGTGCGCGGATTTAATAGGTATTTAATAGTTATAATAAATTTAGACCTCACCCGCTATAGAAATACACTGAGTTTGTTGTTGTTGTTGGTTGTCTATATCCTGTCTATTTACTTTTGCTATGTGTCTGATTTTCCAACAATTAGTATCGAAACCTTGCTTGCATTGTTATAGATAATTTAGACACGTAATATAAGTGTGTGCAATTATACATGATCATATTGTTCTTCGAAAGAAGTGGGGCCACATCTAAAGCCGTGAAGTAATTTTTTGTTTACTGTTAAAAATTTCCAGCAGATTTGTTTGTGGAATTGAGAATTGCTGGCGGCAGTAATCACTTTTCCTAAAGTGATTGTGATATTTTAATATATTTATAAAGAAGCAATTTCTTAATACTTCATTAATCAAACTATATATTGTATAAAGGCAATTCAAGGTTGGGAATAGTTTTCTTTTTTCACATGAGGATAAACTTTAACAGAAAACATTTTTTTCTAATGTCATTGGAATCTTTTTACTATCAAATGACATTCTCTAATTTTATATTATTGAAAAAAATCCAATTTGAAAAGTTTTCAATGAAAAGAAAAAATTGACTGCATAGTATAGTTTTCCTATTTTCACGTGAGAATAGTGAAGAAAGTTAACTCTTTCGCCCAATTGTGATTGAATTTTCTTTATAACTTTTATCATTTCCACGGATATATATAAAGCTATATTAATTAAATATTTAATAATTAATAAATGGCTATCACTAAGATGGTTTGTTTATTTGAAAGTTTTAAAGTTTTACATATGTTAGATTATAATATATAAATTGGGAATTATGATTAATAAATAGAATCTATAAAAGTGGTTTATTTATTTAAGTCATTGAAATTAACTCAATGTATTATATATAAATTGTTCCCAATAAGTGTACGTGAAAAGAGATATTAAAGGTTTTCACCCAGAAAGAGAAAACATAATATTATAAACTTTCAAGGAATTTAATGAAGAGACATTTATTTGGTATTAAGGGTTCATCCCCGTGATTATCAAGATTAAATAGTAATGAAGTATTAAGTTTATGTGTTGGCTTAGACCTTCCTCCCTATCGGATGAATTTAGTACAAGTCATTACGTATTTAATTACTAGTTTGATTATTTATATTAACTCTCCTAAATTGAGTAATATATGATTGGATCAATGTAACTAGAGTAGGTTTTCACTTAAACTAACAGTATACTCTTCATTTGAGTTAGGTCTGTAAAAGTTTATGAAGTGAATAATCGGTCATTATATATGTGTATTGAATGAGTAGTTCTCCAATCCCATTGATTAACTATTGAGATGCATGAATATCTATGTATATGATGAGTTTGAATTTAACCATTCAATGTTTATATGACTGTGTTGATGATCTATTGTAACATTTTTCAATCTCAGATTTAATATGTCTCCTTTTACCTCCTTTAGCACTATTTTGAATCAAAATAAACTTGAGAGTCATAATTTTATTGAGAAAAGTTCTACTTCTAAACTGAAAGGTGGAAAGAAGAAGATAAAGATTCACAATGCTAAGAAAGTTGTAGCTCTAACTGGCGGCGTGAAAAAGCGTAATGACAAGTATTTTCATTACATGATGTTAGGCCATTGGAAGACACATTGTCCATTTTTTCTAGCCAAGTGGAAAAAAGATAGATTCACTTTCACTTGTTGGTGAAACGTGTTTAGCAACTATTTCTACCAGATTATGGTATACAGATTTAGGAGCCACTAATCACATCTGCACTACTTTGCAGGGGTTTCAAGAAACACGCAAGCTGAATAGAGGTGAAATTAGTGTTTTTTCGGCTAATGGTTCAACAGCTCCAGCTTTAGCATAAGAAAATAATAGTATTTCATTTGATAGTGGTAGAGTTTTAATTTTAAAAGACGCATTATATGCATCTACTGTTAGAAGAAATTTGATTTTAATTTCTAAAGCTCTGAGATATGGTTATGATGTTAAATTTTTTTATAACGGTTGTGTTATTTATAATAAAAATTTATCACTGTTGCACATTGATTGATGGTCTTTTGATTATTAATGTCTCTCCTGAAATACAATAAACCATTGAGCTAAATAATGTTAACCTTTCAAGTAAATGAAAATGTTCTTCTGAATTTGATCAGACTTATTTATGGCATTTGCGTTTATGTCACATTAATCTAGATAGAATTTTGAGGTTGGTTCGGGATGAACCTTTAGGTTCATTAAAAGTGGAGGCGCTACCAACATATGAATCCTGTTTAGAAAAAAAGTAACTAAGAGACCTTTTCCCTCAAAAGGAAATAGAGCAAATAATAAATTAGAGTTAATTCATTCTAATTTGTATGAATAAATGTTCAAGAGAGAGGTGGTTATGAGTATTTCATAACTTTCATTAATGATTAATCAAAATATGGATATATTTATTTGTTGCACCATAAGTCTGAATGCTTTGAAAGATTCAAAGAATTTAAGACGGAAATGGAGAAATTACATGAGAAATGTATTAAGTCCCTACGATCTGATCATGGTGGTGAATACCTATCCAATGAGTTCTTAGTTACTTATAAGAACAAGAAATTACGTCTCAAATGTCTGCATCTAGAACTCCACAATAGAAAGTGTAGCAGAAAGAAGAAATACGACTCTTTTAGAAAAGTTAGATCTACGATGAGTTAATCTAATTTGCCTTTTTTGTTTTTGAATTATGCACTAGAAATTGCAAACTTATTCTGAACTTTAGTTCCTTTCAAGTCGGTATCGGTGACACCCATAGAACTATGGGATGGACATAAACCTAGTCTAAAATATGTTTGGATTTGGAAATGTCCAGCACATGTGCTGAAAGGGAAGACAAAAAGTTTGGAACGTAGACCAAAAGTATGTGTTTTTATTAGTTATCCTAAAGGAACGAAAGGTAGTCAGTTCTACAATCCTACAAAAAAGAAAGTCGTTGTAAGTACCAAATGACAAATTTCTAAAAAAGAATTTCATAACAAATCACATTCCGAGAGGTAAACTAGTTTTACGGAAAGTAAGCAAAGGGATAACGAATCAACCTACTGACGATAATGAAAACCAAATCCAAACTCCAGATGTTAGAGTTAACATACCATTACATTTTAGTAATGGGAGATATGTTAATAAACATACAGTTCCATGAGTGCAAGTTCCTAAAAATTCATTGCATAAAAGTTGTAAGGGTGCACAAGAGGAAGAAGTCATTGATTTCCCAACACCTTAAGGTGATGAGGATAACATAGAGATTTCAAAATCCAGCAACTAATGTGCTTCAACCACAAGATCATAATAGTGTAGTTGCATCTATACCGACCCTTACTAATACAGTTCTTCTTTGTAATGGGAGAGAGATAAGAAAACCATCTTGGTATATACTCTTGAGAGGTTTTTTTTAATAGAATCCCTGAAGATTTGAATATCTATACCATGAATTATGATGAAACATTACAGGATAAAGTTGCAAAAAAATAAATTATTGTTATGAAATTAGAAATGGAATCTATTTACCCTAATAAAGTCTGAGATTTTGTAGAACCACCTGTAGATGGATTCAAACCCTTGGATGCAAGTGGATCTATAAGAAAAAGAGAGTATTATATAAAAAAGTGCAAACTTACAAAGCTAGGCTTGTAGCAAAAGGGTTTACTCAGAAAGAAAGGATCGATTAAGAGAAAACCTTGTCGCTAGTAGTCATACTTAATTCTATTAGAATTCTCGTATTCATTGTTGCTCATTATGACTATGAGATTTGCCAAATGGATATCAAGACAGCTTTTCTTAATAAAAGTCTTAATGAGAGCATTTTTATGCGACAACCAGATTTTCATAAAAAAGGGGAAAGAACACATGTTGTGCAAGCTTAATAGATCCATTTATGGATTAAAACAAACTTCTAGGGCATGAAACACTTATTTTGACAATATGGTTAAGACTTTTGATTTTGAGCATTGTCTTGATGAGTCTTGTGTGTACAAAAGGTGAAATGGGGATAAAGTGGTATATCTAGTATTTTATGTAGATGATATCTTGCTCATAGTAAATAATGTGGGCTTGTTGAATTCAGTTAAGCAATGGTTATCCTGTAATTTTTATATGAACGATTTAGGAGAATATGCTCATATCCTTGGGATCAAGGTTCTATGTGATTGCAAGGAAAAGATGTTAAGCTTATCTCAAGCACTTTATATTGATACAATTCTTACCATGTTCAACATACAAGATTCCAAGAAAGGATTTATTTCTTTCAGACATGGAATTTCTCTTTCTAAGGATCAGTGTCCTAAGAAAGATAAGGAGATAGAAAATATAAAGGTCGTTCCTTATGCATCAGCTATGGAAAGCCTCATGTATGTGATGTTATGTACTAGACCTAGTATCTATATTGTCATAGGTATGGTTAGACAATTTTTGTCTAACCCTGGAAGATAATACTAGACAGCAGTTAAGCATATAAGCAAGTGCCTGAAAAGGACTAGAGATTACATGCTAGTTTACCATTCGAATGAGTTGGTGCCTATAGAGTACACAGACTCAGATTTCCAGTTTAACAAGGACTCTATAAAGTCGATCTCTGAAAATATGTTCACTTTAGAAGGTACAACCGTTGTTTAGAGAAGCATCAAGCAAACTTATGTTATTGATTCCACTTATAGTTTATTATGACAATAGGGCTGTGGTTGCAAATTCAAAGTAACCACGAAGCCATAAGAAGGAAAAATATATTGAGCATAAATATGATTTTATTCAAGACATATTACAAAGAAGAGATGTGGTGGCTATGAATATTACATCAAAAAACAACTTGGTAGACCCATTTGTAAAAGCTTTACCACAAAAGCCTTTTGAAAGGCATGTGGAAGGATTAGGTATTAGAGTTGTGGGTGTATGGTTATGAGTCTAAGTGGGAGTTTGTTAGGATATACTATAAACCATGCAGTTTTGATGTAGTATTATTTGTTGAATTATTATTTATTTATTCAATTCAACAAATCATTACATTAAATAGGTCATTGTCATATATGTGTCCTCAACTTATATAGTAGATGATTTAGTGTATAGAGTTTTAGCTTATAACAGAAGATTAAATTATTGATTCTTATAAGTTAACGTTATAGTTCACAATCGTAGATGAAAATTCGGACAAACCATCAGAATGATTATAGCACGACATTAAATGTACTTTACCTTGATTACGAGAGTGGTATAGTTCTAACTTCCCGTGCTAGTGCTTTTTGTATATATTGAATGGGACCAAGTAGAGATAATTGTTTTGGACTGACTGATAAAAACATATTCTCTAAACTATTGAATGTACTTATATTCTCAATCCTGATATAACTATTATGATCAGTATATAGTATTTATCGATTTGTTTTATTAAAAGGTAAGATTCTGTGATGGGTCAATATTCCTGGTGGATTGGATGATAATATATATTGGTGAAATAATAAGTCAGTTGATGAAATCCATATGTCGGTATAGAGATTGATGATACGTCTTTTGTGAGAAGCTTATAAGTTTTCATGTGTAAACCTGGTCGGTGGATTTATGAATTTGACATACGAAATAAGTTAAGCATTTCGCAAAAGCAAATTAATCATTATATTAAATTATTCAATAATTTAATTTATTGATTCATATTTATAATCTTAATATGGGAATTACAAAAGTGTTTAATGGAAAATTTTGAAATAAAAATAAAGGTGTGCAATTATGAATTTTGGTAAAATAATTTATAATTTATTATGGTAAGAATAATTTAAATTGGCATTTTGAATTATTTTCATAACAAGGAGACTCAGTAATTAACTTTGTGGTTCATACAGTGCCCATATTAAACTAGAACTCAGAATCCTATTTTCTAAGGGAAACAAAAAAGTCACCGCTTGTCCTTGTTTAAGTAAAAACAGGTGTGTGTTTTACTTTCCTCCTTGGACTGAGGGAGTATCTCTATATATAGAGATTTCCCTAGACTAGAAACTCAAAAAAGGAAAATAAAAAAGAGAGTATTATATTCAGTACTTGCCTACCCAAGTATCAAGAGAGTTCGGTTATGAATTTGGGATCACTGTAAAAGACCACAGATTCGAAGACGGATTCGCTTTAAGATATCTGCTAACGTATCAAGAGATATTCCTGATTATTTTTAAGCACCTTTGCATGAATTATGTATTTATGTTAGCTGTCTATATTACATGCAAGTGATCCTGTGATTTGCTTCCGCTGCATGTGCCTGATTTTTCGACAAACTAACAAGGACCCATACTATTGACCTAAACAGTGATAAAAAGGGAGAAGTAAACGCTATTGCATTTAATTGAAGTGTAAACAACATTTTCTTATTCAAAAGAAAATTGTTTAATGAACAATATCTAAAACTTCAAAAGTGGAACAAAAATAGCATTTTAAAACCTTTTATAAATATGAAAATAGTAACACAAACATAACATGACAACAAACCATGTCATAAACCCATTAAAGCTTCAAGATTTTCATTGCAAATCAATGATCAATTACACTCTTAATTCCAAAACACATCAAATACATATATCTTTAATACAAACCCAGCCATATGACTAGTCGTATAACTTGGTATGTCCAACAAATAATCAAAACAACAACATGATATTTAATTTATGATTACAACATCAAATAAATAAATAAATACAGTGCAAAGGGTATGAATTCTAGATCGATTTCACTGCAATGAATTGGAACTATGAACTTATCATGACGGGTTTTTACCACAAAAACTTGATTTAAATTTGCTAGAGTTTAAATTATTCTTGTGGATTTAATGAATTTGAGTAAATTTTCATTGTTAACTTATTGGTTACATTGGTTTAATGGAATACTACTCTAAAATCACCAATTTCCCCCAAGATATTTCCCTCAAACCTCACCTCTCACTCTCTATTTACAAAGGAAATAAGGGATGGTAATAGGGGAAAATTGAGGGGGCATTTGAGGAAATTCAATTGGAGCTTTTGAAAGTTGAATTATGGATAAGATTTGGATTTTCCCCAGCTTTAAATCTCTGAACGTGGACAAAAAATAGGGTCAAATTCATAGTGGGTTTTGTGGGAACGATGGAATCCTTCTGTCGCTAATGAAATTCAACCAGCTATGTACTTCTATGGCCAATAAAATCTTTCTACGGCTGGGTTAGGTGTTGTTGGTGTGGGTTGATCAGGTGATTATATGGTGGGCCTAGGTCGGGTTTTGGGATTAAGGGTAGAAACTGGGAATTAGGGGTTAATTTAGGATATTTATGAGACAGCCCCAAATAGGTTAGGATTTTAATCAGTTGTTTAAACTTCGACTGAATTGACAATCAATTGGCCAATTGCATTTCAATTGTGGCTAGTTTGATTTCAATTATGACTAAATTTCATAAATTAGATAATCAAATCACAATTCGATACGAATTAATACCCAATTTAATCTCGAGTTTCTTGATTTAATGAAATCAAATAAATTATAATAAATACAAATTATATTGAAATCAAATTTTATCTTATTTGAACTAATTTTAAAGATGAATTTTGATTAAACATCGATTTGATAAAATAATTATTAAGTAATAAAATTATACGATATCATATTTACAGATATAAAAATGAATAATCACTACTTAAAATTGCAAACTAAAACCTCAGGCATCATTTTATAAAACCTTTATTCGTATAAAATAAATATTTTGATTTTATTTAAAATTGAAGTAAATCATGGTTAAAGCCAGTCATGGAGGGAAAAAAATTAGGTGTCAACAACTATCCCCCTTCCTTTGGTTAGGGTGAATGCAAGTAACCATGGTTAAAGGAAGTTTGGCATTCCTAATTTTGTCCAATCATAATCTGTCTCTTGGAGACAGTTGGTTTTCACACGAATTTCAGGGAATCATGATTGGACCTTGATATTGGATTTTCTATATATCTGAGGTTGCATTAGAATTCAGGCTAATTATAGCTCATAGAACTTGATTTTAAGCATGATTTTCCAGGAAATCACAAACTATTCTGATTTTTAATATTAGCGAAATTAGAAAATTGGGGAATAAGAGGATTTGGGAGAGTTTTTAATGCAGTTGAGTTTTCAACACAGAATATAGCCTACATATCTCAGAACTCAAGGAATTTGACTGCTTGTAGTTTCACTCGGTCTGGTAGAAAAAGTAATTTTTATTTAAAAACAATTTTTAGCTCGGGATGAGTGACAGATATGAAAAAAATACTTGTAACCTATTAAACATAAATGTGAAACTCTTCACATCCATAAGAACGAATTTATCTGAACATAATATGAAAGACTCAAGGTGTATTGTCACTCGAATTCAAAGAAAAAGAAAAGTTACTTCTGGGGTTAGTTTAGAAGTACCCCGAAAGTGAAACTAAAATAAGAAATCCTAAATACCCGCATGTCTTCTAACAGGGGTGTGGTTTGATCGCGTGGAAGTCATCATTTATCTCGCATCTAAAGATTTTGATACTCATCTTCAAACTATGTCCCAGTTCTGCTAAGAAAACGTTTCACATTGTGATGCATCCTTTATGGAGTTATATACATTTGTGGTTTTGATTTGAGATTTTTATCCACACAAATGCTTTAGGAAATATCTCAAACAAAATTGTTAGTGATAAATATAATTCACTAAGGGGTAGATACTTTCTTGCCATATTCCCAGGTGAATTATTTCTAACCAATAGTGTCATCCATTCTATACCTGCTTTTGAAAGACAATAGTTTCCATAATAGTATAGGCACAATAATCATCTCAGTTGTTAGATATGATGGATACTTGGCAACTGACTCTTTCTTCAGAATTGAGTGGCTCTTTTGGCCACCGATGATATTTTGGATATAACAGTCCGTGCAACTGTTTGATCTTTTGTTTTATATGATAAGTTTCTTGGCTACTAGTAAATTTTTGTATTTGATGTGATAACCTCCTCTACTATTGGTAATGCTCTTTTGTACGTGACCTTAGGTAAGTCTTGCAAATTTTTTGTATGGACATGACTTATTAATATCCCACAAATTATAAGTATTTAGATAATCTTATGCATCATTCAATGTTGGATATGAGGCTGCTTATAGATATCCTTTTAGTTGCTAGATTTTGGACCATCCTTCACATTATCCGGCCTTGGATAAGAGATGACTTACAGATATCTCTAGAATTTCAAGCTCTCAGGTACTCTTGCACATCATCTGGCCTTGGATACAATATGGCTTATGGATATCTCTCAAATTGCTAGTCTTCGGGTAATCCTACACATAATCAATCTTGAATATGGAGCGGCTTATAGAGATCCCTTAGACCTATCAATTTGGTAATCTTTCACATTATCGGTTAAGGATTTAGTTGTGACATATAGATAACCTTTGAACTGTCGATCTTTGGGTAACCTTGCATACTATCCAGTTATGATGTTGTTGCAGCTTCTGGATGACCCTTAAACTATCAAATTATGGATAATCTCACATACTATCCTGTATCACACATTATAACTTAAATATAACATTAGGACTATCAACTCTTAGAAAATCTACCAAGTCATCCATCTTTAGATAGTAACTTATAGATATCCCTTGTTTGACACGGTCCAACTCTAACAAGGTAGACAGCTCGATAATTTAAATATAATAGGATAGATAGCCCAATAGTCTAATTATAATGGAGTGGATGATTCGACATTCCTTAACGCCAAACTCCCTAATTTTGCATGAGTGATGGATATTAAAATGATTATATTCTTCAGTGCCAGACTCCGCCGTATTATTTGTGAATAATAGATATTGAAATGATTATATCTTTTAGCGTCATGCTCCTCCACCTCTGCATGAATAAATAGATATTGCGATGAATGCATCCTTCAATGCTAAACTCCTATGTCACTGTGTGATATCATAATAATTGTATCACTTAACACCAAACTCTTCCTTCTTTACATGGCTAACCGATACATATGCTCCAATTTATCCTTTGGAGCTGGATTCTTCATCTTTACACGATTAATTGGATATGGAGACTTTTGAAGATGATATTATGATTGCTCTCTTGGCAATGATATGCAATGACCCTCTTGGCAATAATATGCAATGGCCCTATCGGCAATGATATATAATTGGATGAAATAGCTTCTTAGCATCACCTTCTTAGAAATGATATGCTATGGCCCTTTTAGAAATAATATGCAATGGCCCTCTCGATATGGACCTCTTGGAAATAATATGCATTATATAAAATGAACCTCTTGGTATGGCCCTCTTAGCAATGATATATGATAGCATAAAATGGCCCTCTAGTCATGGCCTTCTTGGTAATGATATGTAATTATATGGAATGACCCTCTCGATATATTTAAAGAGAAGATTCATTGAATTCATTTGTCACTTGACAATAATGAAGAGAAGATTCACCTGAGCCCATATGTTAATGTGTTTGCTTTTCTACATGTTCCTTTACATAAGGTAAATGGCTAACATCCACATTATCGCTCTTGCTAGCTATTGTAGTTAAATTTTATGAAAGTTTAAAAATAAATATTTAGAATCATAATCTGAATGACTTAGTGTGTCATTAGTCTCTTTCTTTCAAAGGGATACTAAAAATAGTGAGTCCTTTGAATGGAAATAAGTACATGAAAATCCCTTTCTAGGGACCACTCAAATACCATTTGCTTCTTCTCATTGCAAATTCAATAAAAAATTTATCTTCTTCTTATCGGGTGATCTTTTGATTGCTTAATTATTGTGTCAACCCCTCTAAATATACCCGTGCTCAACGTAAATATTTCGTAGATACAAAGTCACTTTTTCTAGCGTCTATTTATAGAAAAAATAAAATATTCATAAAGAGGGTGAGATACATTTGTTTGTCATCCATATTCTCTTGAAATGAGATAAACAAGTCAAGATGTCCTTGATCCTAAATGGGTGGTTGAACTCCTCTTTGGGGCCACTAAAAAAATACTATTCTGCAGCATTATATGCTTTGGTGCGGTTCCTTATCTGCATAGGGGATTCTTTTATGGAGACCCAATTTTTGTGTAGTAATCCCTGCATCCACAGAAAAATTATTCGGGTGCTCTATCATGTTTGGACTCCCATCCTAACTCTCAGTTTTAGTAGATGTAAGGCAAAACTTTTTGAGTAGAAAACATGTATAGATTCTAAAAACATAGTTTCATTTTTTGTAAAACTTAGATTTGAGAAACTTGTTCAAAACTTTTTTAGCAAATTTTTACCAATCATGGCATATGCTAACTCAAAGAATGTCTTCCACTTGAGGTCTAACCATGCTTGACATTCAATGAAGGATCTAGAAGATACCCATTATCGTTTTTGGGGAGTTCAATAGCATAATTCTACAGAATCTTTGCCATAGCTGGGGATTTAGTCTATCTAGACTTTGTCACAATTGGTGATTTCTAAAGTTGATTCTGACCTACTGGTGCTGGGAAATTTGAAATTTATTTCAAAATATTAATGCAAATTTTGAGGTCCTCCTCAAAATTTCTAGACCTATTAGATACTATTTGAGATGAACTCGGCCTGCGAAAGTCTCGAGACTTTCTCTTGAAGTCCTTGCTAGTCTTCGTTCTCTCTATCGAAGAATGATCTTCTTCCTTTTAATTTTCAAGATTCCTTTTTGAAAATTCTGCCCCAATTTCCATTTCCTTGGGTGATATGACTGAGTCATTGAGGCTCACGCGTATCCCATTAAAGTAGAAATCAGGTCAAATTCAGTTCAGGACTATACTAGGAAACATAGAAAAATTTAAAAGGTTGATCAAAGCTGACATAAGATGCCTACATATCATATTTTTAGGAATTCAGGTCATCAGATAGTTTATACCTAAAAGGGAATATTTTCCTGAGGGATTAATCAAAGCCTAAATAGGCCGCCTATGCATCCCACTTCTAAATAATCCAGTTCAAACGTTGTTCGTACATAAAAGAAAAGGATAAATTTTCTTAAGGGGTTGACCAAAGCTAACATAGGCTACCTATGTATCTCAGTCTTGAGAATTAAGATCATACATAATTCTTACACAAAAGGAAAGGTGAATCTAAGCTACTACAAATCATAAAAATAATTACACTAAGAAAAACGCAATTACAAGGAAAGAAACACAAAGATAAGGCTAACTTCAGATGTAGTATCTCATGATAATGTCATAGTCAATTGGTCTTGGATACTCTTGGTTGTCCATGGTCAGAGTCAATTAGTCTTGGCTACTCTTGGTTGTCCATCTCAGATGATACCATGGTGTTTCTATCAACTTGGTGGAAATTTCCTTTTTGGTTTATCTTGATAAGGGTAGGATCAACCAGACATTTCTTTAGATTGAATTCTGGATCAATCAGCCACTTGTGGTACATAATGTATAATCTTAGTTTTGGCATACCATCATAAGAACATGTGAATGTGTCAATGTATTCTTTGAGCAACTTGATGAGCTATCTCTTCCTTGCCTTTCTCAGGTAAGTACCAATTGTAGTGACCTTAACTTTGTTATTATTACCCAAATTAAGCACCTTAGTCTTCTTAGGGTTGGGTCTTTCCCCATTTTCGAAGTCTTTCAAGTCTTCTGTCAATTATTTTATAATTATTGCTTCTTTGTCATATTCTTCTCGTTCATCATTGTCTATTTTATTTTGTTCATTTAGCTCTTGATACGACATGACATTGGCAAGTTTAAAATTATTATAACTGAAATAAACAAACAAACAAAGTCAGATTATAACAAGATAATTTAAAATAAGAGAATAAGAAAATAAGAATGACATAATTCAAAATAGTTTCCTAGATAAAAAAGGCTTTTTCATTGAAATTTTAGGAAATATTTACAAACTATGGATCGTGATACGCACAAGTACGGACCCATGCCTTTTTAAAAATATCAAAAATATGAAAAGAGAATTTTAAAAGCTAGAAAATGCCTTTTTTATCTATCATAACGGGCAAGGAGTAATGAGAGGAGTAGAGGTCCAATTTCGTAAAGTCTCTCCAGGCGCAAACCTTCCTCACCCCACTATCCTTTGAGAAATCTTTCAATATAGCATTGCATCCTTCGAATAAATTTTTTATCCCATCACCTAGATCATCATCTGTCAACATCTCACGTATAGGGAATGACTAGTATAGGAGTGGCAATGACTGGAAAATACATATTTTTTTTCTTTGTGTCCTTTTTAGCTCCTCTGGATTAATATTAGTGATAGAATTACTCGTTAATCATTCCTCTTCTATTTGAATCATGTTAACAACAACTATGGTGTAGTTAGGCAACAAATTACTATTGAGATTTGGTGTTGGTGCTTGAAGAGTGATGACTTTGTAATCAATCAAGTCCTAGATTTTATATTTTAATTTAATTCAATCTTCGATACTATGCCTAACTCCTTTGAAATGATAGGCACAATGTTGATCAACATGGTAAAATTGGGAATTGATATTAGTGGCTTTGTTTGGATAGGTTAAAAATAACCCGCTATTCCTAATCTTTCGAAGAGCTAAGTATGAGTTTTGGCTAATGGTGTAAAGTTTAAGGGAGGTTTATTTTTGAGGTTTAGACGAGGCAATTTATAGTTGTTTTGGTTGGCAAGAGGTGGCGTTTGATGACAATTTAGAGGTGCTTAGACATTACCCTGGTGATTTTGAATAGTGGTTTGAACATTAGGCTAATAATTTAGTTGTGGAGCTTGATATTGGGGTAAGGAATTTGTCTATGGATCTTGGTATTGGATTGGGAGTAAAAGATAAACTAAGGATTTTGTGGTGGTGGAGAGTAGATAAATGAGGAAAAGGTATTTCTAGGTCTGAATTTCCTTTTTGACTTACTTTCAAAATCAAAGGACACTATGGTCACACCTTCTCTTTTCTCCTTTGGAAAAACTGAGGCCCCACAAAATGTTGCAATCATATTAATTTTCCCTATTCGAATACCCTTTTTCAAGTGATTCATCAATCTTTACCAAGTTTGTGAACGTTTCACAAACTGTTGACAACATTCTAGTATAAAACTCTCTTTCTTGAGCTTGGGAAACATAACTACTATTTCTTTAATGGTTATTGGAGGTTATACCTTAGCAGTTTTCTTTCTTTAGCGATAGGCATAGTTCTGAAAATATTCATTGCTTTTCTACTTATTTCTATATCTTATACAAACTTGTCGAGAAAGTCTTTATCTAAGGCCTTCCAACCGGATCATTTTTTCAATTTTGGGATCCAAGCCAATCTAGAGCTTCACCACTTAAACTTCGACTAAATAGCCATATTATCAATGTCTTGTTCATTCATATTCAAACCATTTAGTCATTATATCTCCTTAAGTGAGCCATGGAATTTTCGGTACTGGTGAATGTTTCAAATTTAAGGATCTTGTATCTTTCAGGTATGTTGTCACTGGGATGGACACACAACTCATCATATTCAAGGCCATCATCATCCACTATCCCGTAATACATTTTAATCAATATAATATCTTTATTCATTGCTAACAACTTCTTTATGTTTGATCCCTTCATTTTTTTTATTTCTCCTCATAATATTATACCTTGAGATTAGGAAAGAAATTATAGAATTTGGTAGGTTCGACGACATAGAAAGTGACTGGAGTTATAGGTCAAATGTGAGAAGGATTGGGATAGTGACAAAGGATTTTGGTATGCTACAGTGTGATTTTAGGGAAGAATGGAAGTTGGGTTATAGGTAGGGAGGATATTTTGGGGGCTGTAGGTGCTTTGTGAAGTTTGAAAGTGATTCTGTGGAATTTGAGAATGAATTTGTGGATTTTGGGAATGAATTTATGGAGTTAGGGAAGGGTTTTGTGTATGGTAAGCATCAGGGTTGTTGTCACAATTGGTGTTTTGGACAGGTGGGGTATGGGTTTGATGAATTGATAGATTATTAATGGTAGGGTCTGCTAGAAGTTGAGAAGCAGAGGTGAATTTATGTTACTTGATGATCCCTAAGGTTAGGGGCATTGAGAGGAGAAACTTAGAGTGGAAGATTGTGCCCTTCTGGGACAGAGGCGTGATGACCAGATTAGCCAAGTTTCTAGTACAATTCAACTTTTCTTAGAGCATTTCCATCTTTCTTGCAAGTTCAGAAATCATCTTGCTTTGTTCCGCTATCAATTATGCCTGATGGCCAATGCATTATCGCCATTGCTTTTAGTCATATTTGAATGATAGCTAGGTGGTGGGACTTTACAAGCTTTTGATTGGGTGATATAAGGATGTTCATCCAGTTTATGTCAACACGGAATAGTAACTATTATTTGTAACGTAAAAATAACTCAAGGTTTGACGTGTTAGATCTCATTAGTAATAAACAATGTAAGATAATTAGGCAGGAAGAAAACACATAAGGTTGTTTCTCATTGCAGGTAAACCAATCCATGAGGTGATGATGACTTGATTCTAATGAATAGAATTTTGCCCATTGATTTGACTAAGTGGATTCTATAGAGAAGTCTTGACACTTTTTCGTCTGTCCTTATGTTTTGTTTCACTGAAGTGGGGGATAATAAATGTTTTTTAAAGATAGGGGTTAGGCTGAAAGGCTTCCAATGTGTCTCTTGAAGGAGATATTAGGTCCTACATAGTTTAAATAAGTCGTAAACGGGATTGTTTTATTTCATTTCATTTACTAAAAAAATAGTTAAAGTGGTATTATAGACTTTTCTAGGAAACTTTAGAAGACTCAGAGTATTTTGGTCAGACTTTTGTGTAATGAATGTATATTTCTTCCTAAACGGGCTCTATTAAAAAAAAAATTGGATCAATTCGCCTTTGATTCGAATCAACATAGAGTGTATGAGCACATAGATCAGTTATACCACACAAGAATATTATAATAAGCACACATCCTAATTGGGTGACTCTTTCGAGTCAGGGATTGGCCTAACGAGTTTGAACGAAGTATATTTTTTTAAAAACAAATTCATTATCCCCAGAGTTATTTTCATAAATTCCAAAAGGGCATAAATGCCTACAATTTAGTAAATGAGGGATACAAGTTTTTTAGGAAAAGGGAACTAAAATGAGAGAAAAAATAGTCCCACGTAGGGGATAATAGAAAACACTAGCATTCGGATGATCCCTTGTCGGTCGTTGCCCTCCTAGATTTTTCCATATCATGTCATATGTGATACTGGTTGGTGATCAAGTCCTTCCACATAATTGTAACTTTCATGTCGATGAAGAAAGGCAACTACCCGATATGTATTATGAGGATTTTCTTATTTTCAACACTCATATACTTCTACCACTCTTTGAAGTAGTCATCCGGCTTGGTCATTATCTTGAATCTTCTAATAGGGACTAGTAGATTTATGCTTACACAAAGAAAACAAGGTAAACTTTTCCACCATACCCCAAATAACAATAAATTAGATTAATAGGCATATACTCCTTCAAAACATAAGCATGATTCATATGTGATACACCCGTGTTCAATAAACATGGGGTAGATTTATCTAATAGGGCCAACACCCCACTCAGGTATTAGATCATCCTAGACTCATGCCTAAAAATGAGTTTTGATTTTTCTCTATTCTAGGTATCTATAGAAGGCTTTGACAAGGTTCCCAAGTGGACAACCTAAGTTTGAAAATAAAAATAGTCATTGGATGCCTAACGTACCAATAAACTGTCATATTTTTAACACTTTTATTTAGAATTGATCAACAGAGACCACGACAGCTGCGAACCCCAAACAATTTAAATATCAATGAGGAAATATTTAATGAATGCAAACAAAAGATATAATCTCAAGCTATTACTAAATCAACTATCACAGTTATTCAACTAAGGTCAAATAAATCAATCAAATAGTTAAAATTTGGTTAGAATCTTAATAAATTCCCCAGTAGAGTCATCATTTCTGCTTTATTTCTTTTCGGCTCAAAGGGTTGAAAAACATTTGGTTTTGACTTTTAAAGCTATTTCAAAATAGTAAGGCAAATTTTAAAATAATTTAAGAAAATACAGAGTCGGCACTTGATTTTTTATACAGAATATCAAGAAAAACTACAAATATTTTAAAGATTTGAAAATAGAAACAAACCTTATAACTAGAGAAAATGAGTAAGGATTCTGGTAACGTCTTGAGAAGGTTTTTAAGGCACTCAAGATGCGTCCGCTATAATGATTGACCAAAAGACAGTTTGACTAATTTTGAAAATATGGTTAACTTTGTAAAATATTAAAATTCAAATTTTATGAAAATATGGCATTTATTTCATTCAGGTGAAAAGTAGTTCATTTAATCCAAAGAAAAATTCTCTATTTAAGATGGTTAAATTTAATCCAAATCATTTATCAAATTTAGAGAGAGATCGAATTATTTTCGACCAAGGGAAAAGAAAGTGACTTTAGTAGAAGTTTCGATTTTTTAATAATGGAGATTTTTTTAAAAAGAACCCCAAATTAAACAAGTTGAAAAGTTTTTAACTAATTGCGGAAGATTTTGATTTTAACAAGAAAAATAATTTCTTAAGTTGAAGAGAATTTGCTTTAGCTTAGATAAACAAATATGACAAATGAACAAAAATAAATGTAATTTCTCAAAGTTTGTTATAAGAGGAAACATAAAAGAAACTCATTTTTGTTAATTCCAAATACTAAATTATGTGATATGAAAGGAAAATACAAGGATAAAGCAAAAATAATTGTTGATACCTATTTTTTTACCTTCACGACTAGGTTTGATTCTGAGGTTTTTCGATTTAAAAAAAAATATCTATTTTATCTGGACAAGTGCTTGCTAAAATATTTATTTTGGTTAATTTTGTCATTTAAATGACGAATTATAAATTTTCATATTCATGTATATGAGATCATATCATTTTGATTGTTTAAATAATTATTTTATCAAAACTCAAATTTTAATCAAGAACTATCTTGAAAATTAATTCAGGAAGGTAAATCTTGATTTTAAATACATTTGTTCTTAAAAAAATTATTTGAAAAATATTTATTTGATTTTTTTAAACTAAGAAACTCAAGATCAAATTGATTGTTAATTCGTAATGAATTGCTACTTAATTTAGACAATTTATTAAATTTAACCGTAATTGAAATCAAGTTAGCCATAATTGCAATGCAATTAGCCAATTGATTTTCAATCTGACCAAAATTTAAATGAAATTGACTAAGTTCTAATCTAAATGGGCTATTTCTTAAATAGCCCACTTATAACCTAGCTTATTCCCTATTTAATTTCAACCTACAGCTCATTCCCCATTTAATTTTTACCACCGCCCCAGGCAAATACTAAATGACCCACTCTAGGACCATCACCCTTGTAAATTCTTGTCCTTCACAACAACAACATTACCATACCACATCAACAATGACTTAAACAACAAAAGCATCCACTAACAACACAACAAGCAACATACACCCACTCAATAGTGCAATAATGGCGAAACTTCTAGAAGCTCGAAGCCTTATCCTCTAATGTTTGAACCCTCATTTTTCTAGTGAATTTTCCTCAATTTCATACTGTAGAGGTATAATGTTAAGCAAATGTTATTGGTCCTTGGCTAAATTGTGTTTTTCCCAAAAAAAAATTCAAGAATTCACTTTGAATTTGACCCTCTTTGTGGCCAAATTCATCCGATTTCAAAGCTGAAAAATCCAACATCCTTATCCCTAATTTTGAATTTCAAAATTTTCTAATCAAAATCCCTGATTTACCCTCTAATTCTCCTCTATTTTTATCCATAATTTCTCTTCAGATAGAGAGTAAAAGGTGAGGTTTGAGGAGAGGAATTCTTTGGGGAAAAATTGTGGATTCAGGAGGAGAATTCCTCTAATCCCACGTAACCGAAGAGTTCAAGAAGAAACTCATTTGAAAAATCAATTTCAATGAAAATTTGAAACTCTGATGAGTCAAAATAGAAATTTTAATGGAGACAAAAATAAATTTCGGTGAAATTTTATTCGTTTTCGTCATCCTAGTTCCTGCCCGAAAAAAGGTTAACACATCTTTCTTTTTTTTCTCTTTATTAGTTATTTTTTCTTCACCTTTCTTTTTTCCTTTTGTCTCTTTATTATTTATTTCTTCTTCTTGTTCTTTGCCATATCAAATTTTTATAATGGTAGTAATGGTGGCACTATGTATTATAGAGGCCTCGAAGTTCACAGGTTTTGTCGTGATGAAGTAAAACTTGTTATATTTTTGTGATATCTCTCTATTTGAGTTTCATTTTATTGTATGGACCCCTCTTCAAAACTTATGGTATCATATTGATTTTATTCGTACAAATGAGGGTTGGTTGCTATAGAATTTAAGCTTTTGAGTTGTTGTTCGAGTAGTGTAAAATCACTAGTATGTAAGTGGAGTTGGTGTCATATATTGTATTTTATGTCGATTTGAAAAAGATAGTCTATAGATCCCCTCTTAAGTTTGGTTTGTATTATTTTATATTCATGTACTAGTTCAAGGAGATTTCAATGGGCACATTGGGGTGTTATCGTGAGGTAATAGTGATTTGCATGGAGGTTTTCATTTTGGGAAGAGGAATGAATAGGGATTTGCTCTGTTGGATTTTGCATGGGCCTTTGGGATGGTGGTAGTGAACTTGAGCTTTTCGAAGAAGGAGGATCAGCTGATTACCTTTTGAAGTGCATTAGCCAAGACTCAGATTGACTTTTTACTGCTTAGGAAGGGTGATAGGTGTAATACCCCATATTTTTTCTGGCTTAAATTCATTTCTGAAATATTAAGGAATAGCTTCCAAAATGGAGAATATTTATTTTGGGTGAAATTTTCCAGATCTAAACTTTCTATTGTGTGAAAAATTGAATAAGCTTTTCAACGATACCAAATTCGCCTAAATCTGATGTGCGGTTGAAAAGTTATGGTATTTTTAAGTTCACAGTGTGCCACCTGGGCACTCAACGCATCATGGAGAAGGCAAATATGGCAATCATTAATTCCAGTGGACCTCCGCGATATTGGCACATCGCGAAGTGGTCTATTTTTCCATTTGTCAAAATCCAGTAGCCCAACGCAATCTTACCGCATCGCGCTGGTGGCCAAAATGGCATTTCAAAGGGTCATCGCAATGGCTCCACGTCGCGGAGTCTGCCCAATTTCCAATTGTCCAAATTTCAGTGAGCAACCGCGATAGTGGCACGTCACTGTGGGCTGCTAGTTTAGAACAATGTTGCGTTCTTCAGTTCCCACTTAAAGTTTAATAGGGGTATTTTGGTCAATTTCCAAGGCCCCAATTCATCAAAAACAAGGAATTAATCATATTCAAGGCACTTTATGCCCAATTTCATTAAAAACAAGGAATTGATCATATTCAAGGCACTTTATGCCCAATTTCATTTATTCTCTCTCAAAGCAAAACCCTAGAGCTCCAAAGCTTCTTCTCTAAGAAATCAAAATCTTCCATAGTTTCTCCAAGAAAGCTTAAGATTGAGGATTTCCAAGACAAGATAATCAAGAACTCATCTTCAAGAACTCAAATAGGAATCAATAATTCAAGTTTCTTCATCTAATCATCAACCAAGGTATGTGGGGTTGATGAACAAAGATCATCTTCCATCTTTATTCCCAAAACCAAGCTTTTATTTAAAATTCATATGATTTTAAATGATTATATATGAGATTTGAATTAAGGTTCATACCTTTTATTTCTATTTGCAAGATTATGAGTTTTCGAGAGAATTTGAAGATAAATAATGTCTATTTTCATGTTATCATGCTTGTTGCAGTAATTTTCAGATTTTGAGTTTAATTATCATTGATTTCACTATCAAGCATGATTATCATGATGTTTTGACATGAGCTTGATGCATGGGTTACTAAGCCCTAAGTTTATATGTTGATATTTCATGAAAGATGATGCTTTAAGCATCCTATGAGATGATTATTTCAAATTTACAATAAAGTTTTAATCTTTTGATCCTTAGATAAGTTTTAGAATCTACTTTACAGATTTATTACAGATTACAGAAAGAAAAATAGCTTTATTTACAGATTGATTTAGATAAGTACATAATTGGTTTTATAATAAACCCTTATGCTAGTTTTAAAATGAATTTCCAACAAGCTGAGCGTAGCAAACTAAAGAGAGTAGTATTTAGCATCGAGTTGGGTATGATTCCAAGGTCTGACACCCCAGAACTACGTGCCACTGTAGAATTGAGATTAAAGTGCCCATAGTGGGCTGAGATAGTGATCACTTAAGCTGAGGTTGTACTCCCTAGAAAGAATATGACACCTCTCCCCAAAATAAGGTTTCTTCCTTAGAAGGACGAGACATTGGACTCCATGTAGCTCGCATGGTTTATGTCGGTTAGAAGAACCTCCCTTGTAGAACAGTTTTTCCTAAAGCCTTAAGATAAATTATTTTCTTTGTAGCTTAATGGTAAAGATTTTCAGAATAGTCTCATCAGAAAAGAATATCAGAAAGCTTTTAGAAAATTAAGTGTAAAGGCTCACAACTTTATTCAGATTATGTTTTACAGAAAGATATTAGCTACAGATTTTAGCTTTTGGATTTCAGATTTAAGAGTGAGTCTTTTCTACACTTAGATGGTATGATTTAAAGAGAGAATACAAGTACAACTTTTAGAACTAAATGCTATGACTCATTAGATTTGTAAAGTATGATTTGATTCTTATTATCTCAGTATTTCAGATATTCTAGCTTATGTGAGTCATTTGCATTTAACATGCATTATTTATAAATTATGATGATGAGATAATGTTTTACTTATGTATTTCACCCGCATATACTCAGTACATCCTCAAAGTACTGATCCATATATACATCTATGTGTTATATTGTCTCATAATATAGGTTTAAGTGCTCAGTATCAGCAGGGTTAGCTTAAGGCTACTCGTAGTCTTGAGCACGGTGTGATATCTCGGGATCAGATTTTAGGGTGTTACAAACTTGGTATCATAGCATAAGGTTTATAAGAGTCCTAGGGAGTCAGACAAGCCATGTTACATAGAGTCTTGATCATGGGTGTGAAGTGCACCACATTTATGAGCAAGAGACTACAAAACATTCTTAAGAAATTATCTCTTTCGATCATGATCTATCATGCTTACAGTATCTCTATCTGCTATTAACTCGTGCTCTTACATGATAGTTAAAAATACCTTCTCATCGAGCTAATTCCCATAGAAATAATAACCAGCCACCCCAGCCCACCGATCCTCTGAATGAGAATGTATCCCATACTGAGTTTAGGGTTGTCTTTCAGGTGTTAGCCCAAGCTATGACTGTTAATGTTCAAGGCAATTATTAGAATTAGGCTACAGTCCTACTATAGTAGAATGGGGATTTAGCAGCAGCTAAAATCAAAGACTTCATGAGAATGAATCCGCCAAAGTTCTATAGGTCAAAGGCAAGTGAGGACCACTTTATCTAGATGAGGTGAAGAAGATCACCCAGATTATGCATGTTTCTGAAGAAGAGAGTGTAGATTTAGTATCTTATAGATTGAAGGATGTAGCATATGATTAGGTAGTGATGTAGAGGAATGGTAGAGGTGAGAATGTTGTTCTTATGAGTTAGCAGGTATTTCAGGATGCTTTTCTAGGCAGGTTCTTCCTATGTGAGATGAGGGAAGCTAAGATAGAAGAGTTTGTGAATTTGAGGTAGGGCTTGATGACAGTGAAAGAGTACTACCTTAAGTTCAATTAGTTGTCTAAGTATGCC
Source organism: Capsicum annuum (assembly GCF_002878395.1). Classification (NCBI taxonomy): domain Eukaryota; kingdom Viridiplantae; phylum Streptophyta; class Magnoliopsida; order Solanales; family Solanaceae; genus Capsicum; species Capsicum annuum. Next base: position 41,619,432 of record NC_061115.1, read on the forward strand.
CCTGATACGATGGCTGATCCTAGGCTAGTATGAGTAAGTTTGTTACTAGAGTGTCTAGCTTGGTAGTCAAAGATTATAGGACTGCCATGCTCATTGGAGACATGGATCCTGCTAGATTGATGATGTATGCCCAGCGAATTAAGGCAGAGAAGTTGAAGGAAATAGAGAGAGAAAATAAGAAGTCTAGAATAGGGCAGTTTGAGTATGGCCAGACTAGGTCTCAAGGAGGAAATCATTCACAGTTTTAGAATCGTTCATATATGCTAGGACCATCTTCAGTTAGTACTCCCACTCCTAGAACTAGGAAGGAGAAGTGAGGTAAGTCTTCTATGTCCAGATCTCAGAATTGTGTAAGTGGAAGACCTCGTTATCCTCCTTGTGATAAGTGTGGTAGGAATCATCCTGGTGAGTACTTGGATGGACAAAAGGGTTGTTTTGGTTGTGGTAAGTTGGGTCATGGAATTAAAGAGTTCCCATATGCTAAGCAAGGAAATAGAGATGATCGTCCCCAGGCTCAGACTACTAGTGCACCAGCTCCTGTAGGTCGCTCAGTCCCACCTCAGGGTGCATGATCCAGTACCGGTGGCGGTCAGCGCCAGAATCTATTTTATGCTTTACCGTCTTATCAGGAGTAGGAGGATTCACCAGATGTTGTTACTGGTATGCTTCGTGTCTTTCACCTTGATGTTTATGTATTGTTAGACCCTGGGTTGAGTTTCTCTTATGTGACCTCATTAGTTGTAGTAAATTTTGAGATAAGTTCTGAAAAGATCCCTGAGCCCTTCTTGGTTCTACCCTAGTAGGTGAGTCAGTTGTTGCTAAATAGATTTGTAGAAAGTGTCTTATCACTGCCTTTCATAAAGTTATGTTAGCATACCTAATAGAGTTAGATATGGTTGACTTTGATCTTATTCTTGGTATGGATTGGCTTTAATCCTGTTATGCCTCTATAGATTATCGCATCTGAGTGGTGAAGTTTTAGTTTCCAGATGAGCCAATCTTTGAGTGGAAAGGTAATTTAGTGTCTCCCAAAAGCCATTTCATATCTTATCCTAAAGCCCAAAAGTTGATCTTCAAAGGGTGTATCTATCATCTAGTTTGAGTCAAAGATACAAAGTTTGAGACTTCAATAATTTAGTCAGTCGGCGTATTAAATGAGTTTCTTGACATTTTTCCTGAAGATTTGCCAGGGGTACCTCCTGATAGGGAGATAGAAATCAGTGTTGACCTTCTACCAGATACTCATCCCATCTCAATACCTCTATATTTTATGGCTCCCGCCGAACTCAAAGAGTTGAAAGAACAACTCAAAGATCTTTTAGATAAAGGATTCATAAGGCCTAGTGTTTCTTCATAGGGCGCTCCCATCCTTTTCGTACGAAAGAAAGATGGTTCTTGCGTATGTGCATTGACTATCGTCAGTTGAATAAAGTCACAGTCAAAAACAAATATCCTCTTTCTAGAATTGATGACTTATTTGATCAACTCCAAGGTGCCAGTTATTTCTCAAAAATATACCTTAGATCCGGCTATCATCATCTTAAAGTAAGGAAATGTGATATTCCAAAGACAGCTTTCAGAACCTATTATGGTCATTTTGAGTTTCTAGTCATGTCCTTCGGACTAACAAATGTCCCAGCAGCCTTCATGGACTTGATGAACAGAGTGTTCAAACAATATCTGGATATGTTCGTCATAGACTTTATCGATGATATTCCCGTTTACTCTCGTAGTGAGGATAATCATGCAGACAATCTTAGAATTGTGTTGCAAACTCTAAGAGATCACCAGTTGTTCACCAAATTTAGCAAATGCCAATTTTGGCTAAGGTCAGTAGCTTTCCTTGGTTATATTATTTCCAGTGAGGGTATTAGAGTTGATCCCTAAAAGATAGAAGTAGTAAGGAATTGGCCTAGACCTATCTCTCTGTCAGACATTAGGAGTTTCTTAGTTTTAGCTGGCTATTACAGACATTTTGTTGAGGGTTTCTCGTCTATTGCGTCTCCTATGTCTAGACTGGCCCAAAAGAAAGTTAAGTTTCAGTGGTCAGATTCTTGGTTGAAGAGTTTTCAGGAGTTGGAGACTCGACTCACTTCATCCCCAATTTTAGCATTGCCTGATGGTACAGATGGTTTTGTGGTTTATTGTGATGCCTCCAGAGTTGGTTTGAGTTGTGTTTTGATACATAGAGGTAAAGTCATAGCCTATTCCTTTAGATAACTTAAGCCTCATTAAAAGAATTACCCAACCCATGATCTTGAGTTAGCTGATGTTACATTCGCTTTGAAAATCTGGAGACATTATTTGTATGGGGTGCACGTTGATGTGTTCACGGATCACAAAAGCTTACAGTATGTATTTACTCAAAGAGAGTTGAATCTCCATCAGAGAAGGTGGCTGGAGTTGTTGAAAGATTATGATACGAGTGTGTTGTATCATCCAGGTAAGGCCAATGTAGTGGAAAACACTCTTAGTAGATTGTCTATGGGCAGTGTTGCTCATGTGGAGGATGATAAGAAAGAGTTAGTTCGGGAAGTGCATCGATTAGCTAGATTGGGTGTTAGGTTGGTTGATTCAGCAGAAGGGAATGTTTGGGTTCAAAGTAGTTCCGAATCTTCCCTAGTTTTGGAGGTAAAGGAGAAGCAAGATAAGGATTCTAGTTTGGTCAAATTAAAGGAGTCCGTTAAATACCAAAAAGTAGAGGTTTTCTCCTAAGAGGGAGATGGTGTGTTGAGGTACCAAAGTAGATTGTGTGTGTCATGTGTTGATGATTTGAGGCAGGGATTACGGTAGAAGCACATGGTGTGCATTATTCCATTCATCCAGGTGCTACCAAGATGTACCGCGACTTGCGAGAAATCTATTGGTGAAGTGGTATGAAGAATGATATAGAAGAGTTTGTAGCTAAGTGTGCAATTTATCAATAGGTTAAGGTAGAGCACCAAAGACTTGGTGATGCATTGCAAAAGTTTGGTATCCCTACTTAGAAGTGGGAAGAGGTGAATATAGATTTTGTGACTGGTTTACCCCATTCACGTCATCAGCATGATTCAATTTGGGTTATTATAGACAGATTGACTAAGTCAGCACATTTTTTGCCAGTTCACACGTCTTACACAGCTGAAGATTATGCTAAGTTGTACATCAGAGAGTTGGTCAGATTGCATGGAGTTGCTTTGTCCATCATCTCAGATAGGGGTACTCAATTTACCTCTAAGTTTTGGAGAGCTTTTCAGAAGGTTCTTGATACCCAAGTTCATGTTAGTTTAGCCTTTCATTTCCAGACAGATGGTCAGACAGAGAGGACCATTCAGACTTTAGAGGATATGTTGAGGGCATGTGTTCTTGATTTCAAAGGTAGTTGGGATGATCATTTTCCATTGATTGAGTTCACTTATAATAACAGTTATCATGCTAGTATTCAGATAGCTCCGTTTGAGGCTCTTTATGGGCGAAAATGTAGATCACCAGTTGGTTGGTTTAAAGTGGGTGAGGACGCTTTGATTGGGCCAAACATAGTTTTTGAAGTCATGGAGAAAGTTCTGTTGATAAGAAAGAGATTGAAAGAAGCCTAGAGTCATCAAAAATGTTATGCCTACGTGAGAAGAAGAGACCTTGAGTTTGAAGTTGATCATCTTGTATATTTAAAAGTTCCACCCATGAAAGGGGTGAAGAGACTTAGCAAGAAAGGGAAACTTAGTCCCTATTATGTTGGTCCCTTACATATTTTGAGTCATGTTGGGAAGGTAGCGTATAAGCTTGAGCTACCCGTAGACTTATCCTCAGTTCATCCAGTATTTCATGTCTCCTTGTTGAAGGAGTGCATGGAAGATTCAGCTTTTATAGTTCCTCTAGAAAGTACATATGTTCAGAATAGCCTTTCTTACAAAGAATTCCTAGTAGAGATTCTTGATCATCAGATTCATAGACTAAGGAACAAAGAAGTTCCCTTGGTCAAAGTTCTGTGGAGAAGTCAGTCCGTTGAGGGTGCTACTTGGGAAGAAGAAGAAGACATGCGTACCAAGTATCCACATCTCTTCTCCATGAACTCCGATTCAACCGAAGGTAATAGTTTTCCTTCATTCAGTTCTTTTCCAGTTTCAGATTCAGCTATATAGTTATCTTCATGAGAATTCAAGCACTCTCATATCAATTCAGTAGCTCATTTTAATTGATATTTAGTCATTCAGTTTATTTTAGTTGTGCATGATTGTTTATAGCCTCAGATTTCTCAGTATTTTTAGCTTAACTAGACATATTCGAGGACGAATGTTCCCAAGAGGGAGATATTGTAATATCCCATATTTTTTCTAGCTTAAATTTGTTCCTAGAATGTTAAGGAATAGCTTGCAAAATAGAGAATATTTATTTTTTATGAAATTTTCCAGATTTAGACTTTCTATTGTGTGTGAAATTGAATAAGCTTTCCATCTATACCAAATACACCAAAATCCGATAAGCAGTTGAAAAGTTATGACATTTTTAAGTTCACAGTGTGCCACCAGGGCATTCAGCGCATCACGGAGAAGGAAAATATGGCAATCATCAATTCCAGTAGACCTCTACAATATTGGTGCATCGCAGAGTGGCCCATTTTCCTATTTATCAAAATCCAGTAGCCTAACATAATCTTACCGCGTTGCATTGGTGACCAAAATGGCATTCCAAAGGGGCACCGCGATGGCTCCACATCGCGGAGTCTGCCCAATTCCTAATTGTTGAAATTTCAGTGAGCCACCGCGATAGTGGCGCGGCGCTGTGGACTGCCAGTTCAAAAACATGTTGTGTTCTTCAGTTCTGACTTAGAGTTTAATAGGGGTATTTTGGTCAATCCCTAAGGCCCCAATTCATCCAAAATAAGGAATTAATCATATTCAAGACACTTTATGCCCAATTTCATCTATTCTCTCTCAAAGCAAAACCCTAGAGCTCCAAAACTTCTTTTCCAAGAAATCAAAATCCTCCATTATTTCTCCAAGAGAGCTTAAGATTGAGGATTCCCAAGATAAGATAATCAAGAACACATCTTCAAGAACTCAAATAGGAATCAATAATTCAAGTTTCTCCATCTAATCATCAACCAATGTATGTGGGGTTTATGTACAAGGATCCTCTTCCATCCTTGTGCCCAAAACCAAACTTTTATTTAAAGTTCAAAAGATTTTAAATGATTATATATGAGATTTGAATTAAGGTTCATACCCTTTATTGCTATTTGCAAGATTATGAGTTTTCGAGGGAATTTGAAGATAAATAACATGTCTATTTTCATGTTTTCATGCTTATGCCAGTAATTTCCAGATTTTGAGTTTAATTATCATTGATTTCACTATCAAGCATGATTATTATGATGTTTTGACATGAGTTTGATGCATGGGTTATTAAGCCCCAAGTTTATATGTTAATATTTCAAGAAAGATGATGCTTTAAGATTATTTCAGATTTACAATAATGTTTTGATCTTTTAATCCTCAGATAAGTTTTGGAATCCACTTTATAGATTTTTTACAGATTACAGAAAGCAAAATAGATTCATTTACAGATTGATTCAGATAAGTGCATAAGTGGTTTCATAATAAACCCTTATGCTAGTTTTAAAGTGAATTTCCAACAAGACGAGCGTAGCAAACTAAAGGGAGTAGTATTTAGCACCGAGTTGGGTATGATTCTAAGGACTCATACCCCAGAACTACGTGTCACCGTAGAATTGAGATTAAATTGCCCATAGTGGGCTGAGATAGTGATCACTTAAGCTGAGGTTATACTCCATAGTAAGAGTATGACATCTCTACTCAATGTGAGGTTTCTTCCTTAGGAGGATGAGACGTTGGACTGCATATAGCTCGTATGGTATATGTCGGTTAGAAGAATCTTCCTTGTAGAACAGTTTTCCCTAAAGCCTTAAGATAAAGTATTCTTTTGTAACTTAATGGTAAAGATTTTTAGAGTAGTCTCATCAGAAAATAATAACAGAAAACTTTTAGAAAACTAAGTGTAAGGGCTCATAACTTTATTCAGATTATGCTTTACAGAAAGATATTAGCTACAGATTTCAGCTTTTGGATTTCAGATTTAAGAGTGGGTCTTTTCTACACTTAGACAGTATGATTTAAAGAGAGAATACAAGTACAACTTTTAGAACTAATTGTTATGACTCATTAGATTTATAATGTATGATTTGATTCTTATTATCACGGTATTTCAGATATTCCAGCTTAGGTAAGTCATTTATATTTAGCATGCATTTTTTATAAATTATAATGATGAGATGATGTTTTACTTATGCATTTTATCCCCATATACTCAGTACATCCTCAAAGTACTGATCCACATATACGTCTATTTGCTACATTATCTCATAATATAGGTTCAGGTGCTCAGTATCAGCAGCGTGAGTAGTTCGAGCATCTTCATCTACATCCGACAGTTGGTGAGTTCTCATAGTTTGGGGACTTATTCATTCAGATTTTGTAGCTTACTAGTTTTATATAATTCAGTATTCTTTTCAAACAGTTTGAGTTAACTGGGGGTCTGTCCCAGTGACTCTCTAGTATTAGTAGTAGAGGTTTGTCAGACTACTAATTTTGATCCAGCTTATTCAGTATTGAGATTTCAAACATTATTTCATATATTATATTCAAATAGTTTTCCACATTTAGAATGGCTCTTATATCTATATTTCCTTTATTATGAGATTCAAATTTAGTAACAGGCAGAAAGGGTTAGCTTAAGGCTACTCGTAGTCTTATGCACCGTGTGACATCTCAAAATCAGATTTTGAGGCATTACAATAAGGCATTGTGTAAGGATTGTAAGGTCATTTCAAGTGAGAATCTTTTGACCCAGTACAAGTTTCTGGTGATGGACTTGGTTATAAAGAAGGATAAAAAGAGAAGAGGCGAAGAGGGTCTACCCAGATTTAAGTGAGGTGGCTTGACATCGGTGAATGCGTTGGAGATAGAAGAGAAAGTGGTGGGAATGGAAGTGTGGGGTTGTAGGGGACGTGGATGGTATATCAGATTGGGATACTAGTTACATCAAAGAGAATGTTAGAGAGGTGTTGGGTATCTCGAGGGGCCGAGCTAGACAGCATCAGGGGGACTGGTAGTGGAATAAAGAAGTTAAAACGAAAGTGGATACTAAGAAGGGGTGTATACAAAGTTGGTTTAGAGTAAGGATGAAGAGGAAAAATAGGTAAATAGGGAGGAGTACAAGTTAGTTAAAAAAAAGGCTAAGTTAGCAATTACGACTACTAAGATGGTAGCATTTGAGAGCTTGTATGCGGGGTTAGAGGATAGAGTGGGGAAAAAGAGGTTGTATAGGATTGCTAAGTCTAGGGAGCAGAAGAGTCGTGACCTAGACACGTGAAGTGCATTAAGGGGGAGGATGGTGGAGTGTTGGTGGAGGACGTTCACATTAAGAGAAGATGGAAGTCGTATTTTCATGGACTCTTGAATGAAGAGAGGGACAGAGACATTGTGTTAGGAGAGCTGTAGAACTCATAGAAGTATCATGATTTTAGTTATTGTAGATGTTTTAAGGTAGATGAGGTCAAAGCGGCTATTCACAGTATACGAAGGGTTAGGGAGACAGGGCCTGATGAGATACCAGTGGATTTTTGGAAGTTTACTGGTGGAATTGGTTTAAGGTGGTTGACTGAATTGTTTAATGGTATTTTCAAGACTACGAAAATGCCCGATGCCTGGAGATAGAGTACTTTGATTTCTTTATATAAGAACAAGGGTGACATCCAGAGTTGCAATAACTATAGGGGTATTAAGTTTTTGAGTCATACTATGAAGATTTGGGAGAGTGGTCGAGCGAAGGTTGAGGAGGATAGTGTCTATTTTGGAGAATAGGTTTGGATTTATACCTGATCGCTCGAGGATGGAGGCAATTCACCTGGTGCGGAGACTGGTGGAGCAGTATAGGGAAAGAAAGAGGGACTTACATATGGTGTTCATCAACCTAGAGAAGGCATTCGATAAAGTCCCTAAAGAGGTTTAATGGATATGCTTCGAGGTGAGTGGGGTCACAGTGGCGTACATTAGATTGATTAAAGACATGTATGATGGAGCAAAGACTCAGGTAAGGGCGAGGGGAGAAGATTCAGAGCATTTTTCTATCTTGACAGGGTTGCATCAGGGATCGAGTCTTAGCCCATCTTTTTGCGTTGGTGATGGATATGTTGATGTTGCGTATTCAAGGAGAAGTGCTTTGGTGTATGAGTTTTGCAAATAATATAGTTTTGATTAATGAGATGCAGGGGGTGTGAATGATAAATTGGAGGTTTGGATACGAACCCTTGAGTCTAAAGGGTTCAGGTTGAGTAGGGCCAAGACAGAATATATAGAATATAAGTTTAATGACTTGAGGCAGAAGAACGAAGTGGTAGTAAGGTTGGATTCCTATGTTGTTTGTAAGAAGGATAGTTTTAAGTATCTCGGGTCTATGATTCAGGGGAATGGAGAGATTGACGAAGATGTCTCCCACCATATTGGGCAGGATGGATAAAGTGGAGGCTCACTTCTGGAGTGTTATGAGATAAGAAGTTGTCGTCTAAGATTAAAGACAAATTCTACAAAGTGGAAGTTCGTCCGGCCATGCTATATGGAGTTGAGTATTGGTCTGTCAAGAACTCCCACATTCAAAAATTAAAAGTGGCAGAAAAGCGGATATTCCGTTGGATGTACGGGCTTACTAGGACTGATAGGGTTAGGAATTAGACTATCTGAGAGAAGGTGGGAGTGGCTTCGGTGGAGGAAAAGATGTGGGAAGTTAGGTTGAGATGGTTTGGGCACGTAATAAAGAGGGGCACGGATGTCCCAGTTCGTAGGTGTGAGAGGCCAACTTTGGATGGTTTCAGGCGGGGTAGGGGTAGGCCGAAAAAATACTAAAAAAGTGATTAGACGTGACATGAAGTAGTTACAGCTTATCGAGGACATGACCTTAGATAGAAAGGTATGGAGGACGCAAATTAGGTTAGAAGGCTAGTGCATGTGTAGGAGTCATAGCCAGTAGTTAAGAGAGCTATAGGATAGCCGGGCTGGTAGTCTCAGGGCTATGTTTATAGGATGGAGTTGATAGTGGGAGGGTATGGGGGGGTGGGTGCCTTTGGTTTGTCAGTGTAGGGTATTTCTTCTTGTTTCATGTGCTATTACGACTTTGATTATCATTCTTTGTCTTGATCCAGTAACAGAAATAGCCTCTCTACTTCTCTGGAGGTAGTGGTATGGACTGCGTATATTTCATCCTCCCAGGCCCCACTATGTGGGAATACACTGGGTCTGTTGTTGTTGTTTATGTGTTGGTTCAAGGCCTGGAACTCTAGACGTTTCCAAGGCTATTCATTAATGAAATGATGAAGTTGTTTCGATCAAGGAATGTTCAGTGATCTATTAAGACTATTTTCAGTTTTGAGAATACGATTTCTTGTCATGTTTTAATTTAGTCCTTGCTCTGCTTTTTTCATGATTAATCGTTATCTCTTTAAAGCCCTTCTTCTCTCATCGTAGTTATTTGAATTATCCCATGACACCTTGAATAGATTCAGGCCTTCCTTTTCAATTTATGTTTGGTGCTACGCCTAAGTGAAGGTATAAGCTGTTACCTTGAATAGTTATGATCTGTGTCCTTTACTTTCCTAGACTAGTTTATCTAAAACATGGTTTAATCGTTAGTGTGATATTCCAAGAACAACTTGTTAAAATAATTTGTTTTCTTCAACTTTCTGTTCATTCTTTGTTTCAAATGTCAACTGACGTAAGCTGGGAGCATGATCTTTCTTCTTTTGTTTTAGTCACGTAATGCAGTCATAAAAGTTTCCTAGTGGTACTGATAAAATTTGGACACTTCGTCCATTTTCCAATAAAATTGGTTTATGTATACCAAGCATGCATCTTCTATGATCCCCTGTGCATGTTTTCTCTTCAATTCACTTTGGCAAGCAAGCATTCATGGAATATATGTACTTTGATTTTAGTATCAAAACATTCCTCCCTTTTTTATTTCCCAATCTTGTGCATCATGACATATAATTGTGGTACACTAAAGTTCCTTTTATTTATGAAAAGGTCAATTGGATAAATTTAGTGTTTTAATTTGTATTAGTCAAATGCACGAGTTGATAAATAATTCTTATCTCTTCTTTGTTTTCATGTGAAACAAATTTGAGTCCAAATGGACTCCACTCTTGCTTATCTTCGATGGAGTGACAAAGCTCAACATTATTCGAATCGACCTCCCTACCAAAGACCCTAAAAAGACTGATTCACAGCAGTATACGTTAAGTATACAGTGATATACCATTGGTATAGAGCAAAAGATGGAAAAGGGAAGCATGTACGAAGATTCGGAGAGAAACCCAACAGGTCTTGAAGCAAATTACAGGAAATGCAATGAAGGTCGCTGATATACACCAAAATATACAAAAAAAAAACATAATAGAAAAGGGCACTGGTATACTGACGATATACAGCTAGTATACACAGATAAAGTGAACTTAAAAGTAAGGGTGTCGATCGGGCCGGGTTGACCCAGCCCGACCCAGCCCACATATAAGGCCCAAAACGGTTTGACCCGACCAGGTCAGCCCCCGAGCTGTAGGGTTCCGGGTCTCGGGCTGGACTAATTTTTTTTTGGGCTCGATTAACCTGGTTCAGGCCCGCCGGTTAACCGGCCCGGTTATTTTTTATTTTAAAAAAATAAATTTTATCCGTTGGGCCAATATAGCCGTTCATCCCAACGGCTATGTGGCCGTTTGGACCCAAAAAATGGCTATTTGGCCCTTTACATTAAAAAAAAAAAATAATTTAAAATATTTTTTAAAACCCAAAAAAAATCCTATAAATACCCTACACTTTCAAATCATTTTTCACACAATTTTCATTCTCTCAAATCTCAATTCTCAGATATTCTATATATTTCCTAAAGTGCTCAATTTAATTTTTTAATTTTGCGATTACAAAGTATGAGTGAAGTTTCTAAAGTTGCAACTTTCGGATACTTTCAAAATTGGTATTTTCATTCCATCTCTTAATTTTAATTTTTAATTAGTGTATTAATTGTTAAATATTTAATTTAATTATATTTGTGTATTTTGAATTTTTTTAGTTTGATTTATATTATGGATAAACTAAGAAACCTAATTAGTAAAAGTGTCAAAAAATTTATCCCGGAAGTGATAGTGGTAGTAAAAAGAGAATTATTGGAGGAAGAGGTAGTTCAAGTAGTAGATATACCTGTGTGCCTCCGGTATCGCATTGTCTGTAACGACCTAAAAATATGATAAAATATGTGAAATTTGTGATTTTGTGTGATGTAATTGTTTTACCCTTCCCCGTAGTTGTATTATGATATTTTCGGGGTGTGGGAGTGATTGACATAATTTTTGATACATTTTGCTATCATTTATGCAATATTGTGGGTTTTGATGGCTTAAAGAGCCTTTTTTGGGACTTATGTGGATATATTTTGATCTGTCCGATGGATGGCTAAATGGACTGCGCCACAAGCTCCGGAATATCGATTTTAGGCTAGGTAGACCTTTGGATCGGGTCCCGGTGCACCCGAGCTCATTTCGATCTATTGATCGAAAAGTTGAAAAATTGGAAATATGGGAGTGGGACACACATTTGATCGAAACAACCTCGGATGGAAAATCTGACTTCACCAACAGATCCAGAATATCGATTTTAGGGTGTTAGCATGTTTGGTATGATTTACGGGTTTTAAATCTCATTTCGACCCTCGGTTTGGAAAATTATAATTTCGGGCTTCGGGGCTCAACTTTATGAAAACGACATGTTTTGAAAAATTTGATATCGCCAATACGTCTGGAGAGTCAAATTTAGTGTGGTTGCATAGTTCGTTTGCACAAATCAGACTCCGAACGAATCCCGGACACCCCGTCGAAATTTGGAGTAGACTTTAAAAAAGAAAAAAAACTGCAGCTTTTTGGTTATTTCAGTGCAGATTTTCTGCACTTATAAATAGTTTTGGGTTCATTTTGTTCATTTTTCATCTTGCCTCTTGAGAGTCAAACCCTAAATAGTTTGGAAGTTTAAAAGTGAAGCTTGTGGGAGTTTGTGAAGCTAGATTAACACCTTTTTCTTGGTTTTATTACGAATTAAAGGTAAGAATTCACTCTTTTTTTAGTAATTTCTTGATAAATTTCTCAAAACTCCAAAATTTTAGAGCATGATTTTAAACCCACATTTCACTCATTTTCACTTGAATAATATTTTTATCTTATAATTACTAGTTTTTTATCAATTTAACTTTCAAAACAACTCCGATTCTTGATTTTAACTCGGATCTCAAAGATTTTACCCGGTAAAGCTCAAAAAATGGTTTTTCTTCGATTTGAACTTCGTTTTTGACTTGATTTAACTTGGGTTTTCAGTTGTAGGTTCCTAAAAATATGGGGAACATGTTTTTGAATAAAGTTTTGATTTTGCCCTTCTTTTTCGAAAATCCATTTTGGGGGTCCGTTTTGACTCCGAACCAAAAGTAGTCAATATGGGTGTCTTTGGTTTTATCTTGACGCGTAGATTTCATATTTGATGTTTTTAGTGAAGTTCGGGACTATTCGTAAAAAGTAAGGTCTTGAGCGGACCGATTTTGACTTTCGGGGTAGGTTATGGCTTAACTCTTTTAGACTGGGCTGGGTAGTAAATGATAATACAAAATGTATATTAAGGGTGGGAACTAATCATGAAAAATGGCTATCTATGTGTTGTGCCTGTGTGGGGGCATATATGTGATGTAATTGTCGAAATTGAGATATTATGTAATATGTTTGACCGTGTGGGGTCTTATGTGATAAGGATAGCCTTGAATACATGTGAATAATTGTATTGTGTTGTTTAATATGGTACTATTGGTGTATTGTGATTATATTCAGACTTTATTGGCATATGAGACATGTGGAAATTCATGGATGAAACCAAAATAATAAGTGATATTGGCTCATGTGTTGTGGGAATGTATCATTGTGGTTGGTTGTGATAATATATCATATGATTGGTTCTGGAAATACTCATTGTGATTGGTTGTAAGCATTACATCTTCATATCATACTCATTCATGTAACATTGGTACCACCGTGGCAATATCTGAGAAATACTAGCAACACCTTTTTAAAAAAAATATTGTAACACCATATAAAACCTTTTTCGAGGGATATGCCGGAAAGGAGATATGAGATATGTGGATTGTATACAGATTGACGAACCCCATATAAGTCCTACGTCAGAAAGTTTTAGCTCCGTAGGTGTATACGAAAATTGTGTGATGATCTCGGAGGTTGTGCGACGACCTCGTGCATCATCATCATCATCATCATCATATACATTGCACTTACTTTATTGTGTTTATGTTGTGTTGTATTGCCTTATTGACTTGTCATCTATGTATTTGTCTTACTTTTCTTTACTTGTATTTGATGATCTTGTATTTACATGTTCTCTCTTCTTCTATTTATATGTGACATAATGTATACTTGTGTTCTATACCTTGGTGTGTTGTTGTAATATATGTGAGATATATTAGAACTGTTAGTGCAAGCGGTGTGGGCTACCGTTGTGGGACATTTTCTGATTGCAAGTGACATGCCCTTAGTGTATATTTTATATGTTTTATTTACGACTTTACTTGGTCGGCCTATGATACCTACTAAGTACAAATGGATTGTACTCATGCTTACTGCACCCTTTCGGTGCAGGTCTTAGCTCGAGTGCACTTCAGCTTGATTGACTCGGGCGATTGTTGGAGCTTCCAAGGTAGCGGTTGGACATTCATGCATTCGAAGTTCACCTCTATCTTTCTATAGTTATTATGTCTTTATTAGTATTCGAAGATAGTTATTATTCCTTTGTGGTTATTTTTTCGATGCATTTGACTCTTGGATTGTATTAGTAGTTCTTACACTATTGACACCTAGTTTTGGGCATGATCGGTATTTTTGATAAGTTCTTTCCACATTATTATGATTACTTATATGGTTCGGCTTCCTTCTAGAAGCCTTACTTTGGGATATTTTTGTCTTTTCTTCTTTTTGTATCAGTTTGGGTGATAGGCTTACTTATCAAGGTACGCCACGACAAGTGTCATCATGACCCTTATTTTTGGGTCATGATAAATTGGTATCAGAGCAGCCAGGTTTCATTGGTCTCAATGGTGTAAGAACGGGATGTCTAATAGAGTCTTGCGGATCGGTACGTAGACGTCCGTATCTATCTTCGAGAGGCTATAGGATGTCTTTAGGAAACTTTCCTTATTTTATTCCTTATCGTGCAAATTCTTTCATATCTTGTGTTCTGAGTTGTGTTTCACTCTTTCTACGTGGATGGTGTGGCTTATACTACATATCAGTTGAGAGATACTGTAAGAAATTAGTGAATATTATTTATCGGTTGTAGGCTTGTTGATGCGCCTGAGTTGTCATAAGATCAGTTTGTTAATGCCTTTCTGGAGAGATCTGTGCCTTTCAATTTGTGAGATCTTACGTGGGATAAGTTTGATCATTTGGAGTAGGACACCATGATAGTTTTTGAGTATAAAGCGTGCTTTCATACCCTGTCCAAATATTTCTATAATAGCTTTTCCATCGAGTTTAGGAAGGTTAGAAAGTTCATAGAGGGTTTGGATATTTCTCTTTAGTTGGCTATATCTCAGATGATTATGCTTGGAGCTCCTCTTTAAAGTATTGTGGATCACGGTAAGATGACATAGGGTATTATTAGTGCATCTCAGGGAGGCACTAAGAAGGCACGATATTTTAGTGAGTTCACGAGTCAGACTTCTCAAGGTAGAGATTTTAGAAGATCTCGTGGATACCATGGTAGGCCAGTGCAGGTGATTTTATAGAGTTCAGCTGGTGGATCTTCTAGTTCAGCAGTTTAGGGTGGCCGTTCGGGCTCAGTTGTACTTTTTCTTGTTGAGATTGGTCGTAGAGGTTGCTATGTGTGTGATAAGATTGGCCATATAGCCAATGACTGTTCTCGTCGTATGTTTAGAGTTATTCTTATTTCATCTGTGAGAGGCAGGTATCATACCAAAGGTGTAAGAGGTAAGGATAGTAGAGCCTGTGTTGGTGGTTATAGGGCTACTCAGCCAGTTGGTAGTCATGGATGGTTTTATACTATACCACCTAGACCTGAGGTAGAATCTTCTGATGCTGTGATTACAGGTACCTTCCTCATTTATTTCAGACTTGCATCTGTATTATTTGATCCCACATCGACTTTCTCATATACATATATGTATTTTGCTTCGGGTTTTGATTCTATTATTGAGCCTCTTTCCATGCCTATTCGTGTAGGTGATTCTTTAGTGGTGGATCGGGTGTATTGATCTTGTGTTGTGACTTTTGTCGAGCATGATACTTTGATAGACTTACTTATGTTAGATATGATCGATTTTAATATTATTTTGGGTATGGATTGGTTGTCTTCTTATCATGCTATCTTAGATTGTTATGCCAAGACTGTGACTTTAGCTTCGTTGGATGTGCCAAGGATAACTTGGAAGGGTACACTTCATTCGGGTTCTAAGAGGGTCATATCTTATGTTCAGGCTCATAAATTGGTTCAGGGGGGTGTTTATCTTACTTGGCCTATATTTATTACACCAGTGTTGTTTCACCTCCTTCCTTAGATTCTGTCTGTATTGTTCGTGAGTTTATAGATGTGTTCCCTACAGACTTGCCTAGTATGCCTTTGAATCGAGATATTAATTTTATTATTGATGTTGAGTCGGGCACCAAACCCATTTTTATTCCTCTTTATAGGATGGCCCCAGCAGAGCTGAAGGAACTAAAGGATCAGTTATAGGAGTAGTTGGTAAGATATTTATTCGACCTAGTATTTCACTTTAGGGTGCGCTTGTCTTATTTGTGAAGAGAAAGGATGAGTCTATGCTGATATGTATTGATTATTGGTAATTGAATAAGGTGATAGTTAAGAATAAGTACCCTCTTTCTCGCATTGATGATTTGTTTGATCAGTTTTAGGGTGTTGCGGTGTTTTTGAATATTGATTTGAGGTCTGGTTATCACCAATTCAGTATTAGAGCTTCGGATATTCTAAAAACTATTTTTCGGGCTCGATATGGTCATTATGAATTCTTAGTCATGTCTTTTGGGTTGACCCATGCCCTTGCCGCGTTCATGGAGTTGATGAACTGGGTGTTTCGACCGTATCTTGACTTCTTTGTTATGGTATTTATAGATGATATCTTGATTTATTCCAAGAATAAGGTTGAGCATGAGGATCATTTGTGGATTATGCTTTAGAGATTGAAGGATAAGAAGTTGTATGTTAAGTTCTCTAAGTGCAAGTTTTGGTTGGAGTCAGTTTCTTTCTTGGATCATGTGATGACTAAGGAAGGTATTATGGTTGATCCAGCTAAGGTTGCAGCGGTTTGTGATTAGGCTATACCTACTTCGCCCACCGAGATTATGAGTTTTATTGTCTTGGCAGGGTATTATTAGCGTTTTGTTGAGGGTTTCTCTTCCATTGCAGCTCCGTCAACCAAGTTGACTCAGAAGAAGAATTCCTTCCAGTGGTATGATGTTGTGAGGTGAGCTCTCAAAAGCTCAAGGATTTGTTGACTTCAGCTCCTATAATGGCTTTGCCCAAGGAGGACATAGGCTTTATTGTCTTTTGTGATGCTTCAAGCGTTGGGTTAGGTGTTTTGTTAATGCAGGAGGGTAAGGTAATTATGTATGCATCTCATCAAAATTGGAGCCTCATGAGAGGAATTATCCTACCCATGATTTAGAGTTGTGCACCATTCTGTTTTTCTTGAAGTTGTGGTGGCACTACTTGTATAGAGTCCGTTGTGAGATCTTCTCAGATCATTGTAGCCTTCAGTACTTCTTTACTAGCGAGATCTTCCTATAAGGCAGCATCGTTGGCTTGAGTTGCTTAAGGATTATGACTTGACTTTTCTCTACCATCAGGGCAAGGCTAATGTGGTTATGGATGACTTGAGCCGAAAGTCAACTAGCATGGGTAGCTTGGTGCATCGTTTGACTTAGGAGAGGCCGTTGGCCTTAGAGGTTCATTCTTTATCTAACCCGGTGGTTAGGCTTGATATTTCAACACCGGGGCGTGTTTTGGAATTTATAGAGGCTAGATCATCTTTGATAGAGTAGATTCAAGCTCATCAATTTGATGATATTAGATTGATGTTGATTCGAGATAAGGTGTTGAGTGGGGAGGATAGGGAAGCCTCACTTAATTCAGATAGAGTTTTGAGGATTGAGGGCTGAGTTTGTATGCCGAGAGTGGTGATTGGATTAGGTTGATCTTGGAGGAGGCCCATTATTCTAGATATTCCATCCATCCACATGTGACTAAGATGTATAGTAATTTGAGACAACACTACTTGTGGGGTGGTATGAGGCGTGATATAGCAGATTTTGTGGCTCGTTGCCTATGTTGTCAGCGGGTGAAGGCCAAGTATATGAGACCTGGTGGTTTGCTTTAGAATTACCCATTCTCGAGTGGAAGTGGGAACAGATCACTATGGACTTCGTGACTGGGTTGCCTCATACTTCTCTTGGTTCTAATAGTGTTTGGGTCATCATTGATCGATTGACCAAGTCAGCTTATTTTATTTGATTCAGGTCTCATTTAGTGCTGAGAGGTTAGCCCATATATTCATTCGTGAGATTATGCGTCTGCATGGTGCGCCGGTGTCCATTATTTCAGATCGAGGTTTTATGTTCACATCTCACTTTTGAAAGACTTTTCAGGATGAGTTGGGTACTCAGGTTGATCTTAGCACAGCGTTTCACCCCCAGACTGATGGTCAGTCAGAGCGGACTATCAAGGTTTTGAAGGATATGTTTCACGCGTGCGCGATGAATTTCGGTAGCCAGTGGGAGCAGCATTTGGCTTTAGCAGAGTTTGCATATAATAATAGTTACCACTCCAGTATCGATATGGCTCTTTTTGAGACGTTGTATGGTAGGTGTTACCGCTCCCCAGTGGGTTGGTTTGATGTTTCAGAGGTGAGACCTCGAGGTACGAACTTTCTTCGTGAGTCGTTGGGTAGAGTCTGGGCTATTCAGGATAGACTTAGAGTGATTCAGAGTAGGAAAAAGTGTTATGCTGATCGTAGACTTCGTGCTTTGAGATTTAGTGTAGGTGATCATGTTTTTCTTCGAGTTTCACGAATAAAGGGTGTGATGAGGTTTGGGAAGAGGGGCAAGCTTAGCCCTAGGTATATTGGTCCATTTGAGATTCTTTGAACTGTTGGTGATGTGGATTATGAGTTGGTTTTGCCCCTTGATCTATAAGCTATTCGTTTAATTTTTTATGTTTTTATGCTTCATTTCTATATTCCTAATGAGTCTCATGTCATTCATTGGGATTCGGTTCAGTTAGATGAGCGGTTGTCCTTTGTGGAGAAGCCGGTTTCCATTTTGGCTAGGGATGTTAGGCGGTTGTACTCTAGAGTGATCCATGTGGTTAAGGTCTAGTGGTGACATCAACCTATAGATGAGGCTACTTCAAAGGTTGAGTCTGATATGCGCAATTCCTATCCCCAGCTTTTCATTGATTCAGGTATTTCCTTGCCTTAGTTCGAGGACGAACTAGATTTTTAGTGGTGGTGGATGTAACGACCTAAAAATTTGATGAAATATGTGAAATGTGTGATTTGGTATGATTTTACTATTTTACCTCTCCCCGTAGTTGCACTATGATATTTTTGGAGTGTGGGAGTGATTGGCATGATTTTCGATGCATTTTGGTATCATTTATTCAATATTATGGGTTTAGATGGCTTAAAGAGCCTTTTTGGACTTATATGGATATATTTTGATTCGTGTGATGGATGGCCGAACGGACTGCGCCAGCAACTCCGGAATATCGATTTTAGGCTAAGCAGACCTTTGGTTCGGGTCCCGGTGCACCCGAACTCATTTCGACCTATTGATCGGAAAGTTGGAAAATTGGAAATATGAGAGTGGGACCCACATTTGATCGAAACGACCTCTGATGGAAAATACGACTTTGACAGTAGATCCAGAATATCGATTTTAGGGTGTTGGCATATTTGGTATGATTTTATGGATTTTAAATCTCATTTCGATCCTGGATTTGGAAAATTAAAATTTTGGGTTTCGGGGGTCAACTTTATGAAAATAATATTTTTGGAAAATCTGATATTGTCAACGCATCCAGAGCGTCGAATTTAGTGTGGTTACATAGTTCGTTTGCATAAATCGGACTCTGAACAAATTTCGGGCACCCCATCGAAGTCTGGAGTGGACTTTAACAAAAAAAAAAAAAAACTGCAGCTTTTTGGTTATTTCAGTGCAGACTTTCTGCACTTATAAATAGTATTGGGTCCATTTTGCTCATTTTTCATCTTGCCTCTTGAGAGTTAAATCCTAAATAGTTTGGGAGCTTAAAAGTGAAGCTTGTGGGAGCTTGGGAAGCTAGATTAACACTTTTTTCTTGATTTTATTACGGATTAAGAATTCACCCTTTTTTAAGTAATTTCTTAATAAATTTATCAAAACCCCAAAAATCTTAGAGCATGATTTTAAACCCAAATTTTACTCATTTTCACTTAAATAATATTTTTATCTTATAATTACTAGTTTTTCATCAATTTAACTTTCAAAATAACTCCGATTCTTGATTTTAACTCGAATTTCAAAGATTTTACCCGATAAAGCTCAAAAAATAATTTTTCTTCAATTTGGACTCCTTTTTTTACTCGATTTAACTTGAGTTTTCAGCTGTAGGTTTCTAAAAATATGGAGAATAAATTTTTGAAATAAAGTTTCAATTTTGACCTTTATCGGAAACCCATTTTGGGGGTCCGTTTTGACTCTGAATCAAAAGTAGTTAATATGGGTGTTGTTGATTTTGTATTGACACGTAGATTTCATATTTGATATTTTTAGTAGAGTTCGAAATTGTTTGTGAAAAGTAAGGTCGCGGGTTCAAGTGTAGCGGATCGGTTTTAGCTTTCGTAGTAGGTTATGGCTTAACTCTTTCAGACTGGGTTGGGTAGTAAATGATGATACAAAATGCACGTTAAGGGTGGGAACTAATCATGAAAAATGGCTATCTATGTGTTGTGCCCGTGTGGGGACGTATATGTGATGTAATTGTGGAAATTGAGATATTATGTGATATGTTTGACCGTGTGGGGTCCTATGTGATATTGATAGTCTTAAATACATGTGAATAATTGCATTGTGTTGTTTAATGTGGTACCATTGGTGTATTGTGATTGTATTCAGACTTTATTGGCATATGAGACATGTGGAAATGCATGGATGAAACAAAAATAATAAGTGATATTGGCTCATGTGGTTGTGGGAATGTATCATTGTGGTTGGTTGTGGAAATATATCATGTGATTGGTTGTGAAAATACTCATTGTGATTGGTTGTGAGCATTACATCTTCATATCATACTCATGCATGAAACATTGGTACTACCGTGGAAACATCTGAGAAACACTAGCAACACCTTTTTAAAAAATAAATTGCAACACCTTAAAAACCCTTTTCGAGGGATATGCCAGAAAGGAGGTATTAGATATGTGGATTGTATACGGGTTGACGAACCCCCCATGGGTCCTACGTCAGGAAGCTTTAGCTCCGTAGGTGTATACGGGAATTGTGCAACGATTTTGAAGGTTGTACGATGACCTCGTGCATCATCATCATCATCATCATCATATACATTGCACTTATTGCACTTGCTTTATTGTGTTTATGTTATGTTGTATTACCTTATTGACTTGTCATTTATGTATTTGTCTTACCTTTCTTTACTTGTATTTGATGATCTTGTAGCTACATATTCTCTCTTGTTCTATTTATATGTTAATAATCTATACTTGTGTTCTATAACTTGGTGTATTATTGTAATATATGTGAGATATATTAGAACTGTTAGTGCAAGCGGTGTGGGCAATCGTTGTGGGATATTTTCTGATTGCAGGTGGCGTGCCCTTAGTGTATATTTTGTATGCTTTATTTACGACTTTGCTTGGTTGGCCTATGATACCTACTGAGTAAATATGGATCGTATTCATGCCTACTGCGTCTTTTTGGCGCAGGTCTTAGCTCGAGTGCGCCTCAGCTTGATTGACTTGGGTGATTGTTGGAGCTTCCAAGGTAGCGGTTGGACATTCATGCGTCCAAAGTTCACCTCTATCTTTATATAGTTGTTATGTCTTTATTAGTATTCGGAGACAGTTATTATTCCTTTATAGTTATTTTTTTGATGCATTTGACTCTTGAATTGTATTAATAGGTCTTACACTATTGACACTTGGTTTTGGGCATGGTCGGTATTTTGGATAAGCTCTTTCCATATTATTATGATTACTTATATGGTCCGGCTTTATTCTAGAAGCCTTACCGTGGGATATTTCTGTCTTTTCTTCTTTTTGTATCAGTTTGGTGATAGGTTTACTTGTCAAGGTACGCAATGACAAATGCCATCATGACCCTTATTTTTGGGTCGTGACATAGTCAACCTTTTGAGGAAAAAGTAGGTGTAGGTGCTCACGATATGGATTATGTAGAAGCTCAGGAAAATTACAGTATAGAAGAAGAAAATGAAGTAGATGTGGTTGTTTTAGATGAAGATGATAAAAATATTGGTAAGACACCCGCAGTAGGAAATGCTAACATTAGATCTGAATCGGTTAATTGCCCTCCCCGTCTTCCCCGTACCCCAAGAGCTCGTAGAATAACTAGTATTGCATGATAATTTTTTACACGTTTAGGAGATATTGAGGTGCAATGCAATATTTGTCAACAAGTATATAAGCATAAAAATGGAGGCAAGCAAGGGGGTATAGGTATGTTAATTAGACATATAAATGATAATCACGAAAGAGAGTTATTTATTGCAAAAGGTGGTGAGGCTGTTGATGGGCCAACACAAACTAGAATAGACCCAGCAACAGGTCAGGTAATTAAGAATTATAATAAATATAGGGACCAGGAAGAAATAACAAAAATGGTAGTTGTGGGTTGTTTGCCTTTCAGTTTTCCTTCTTCGAATGCGTTTATTCATTATATTCAAGCAATTTATAATCCCATGTTTAATGGTATTCCTAGAAGTACTTGTCGGGCCTATATTTTTAGACTTCATTCATAATATGTTTTTGATTTATCTACATTGTTAAAAAATATTCAATGTAGAATGACTCTAACTTCTGATCTTGGTCGTGCTGTTAATAAAAATAATTATTTAGCCATTACTTGTTACTGGATAGATAGTAATTATGTTATGCAAAAATGTATTCTTGCTTTTTTGTATGATGAAAATCGTAGACATACTGGAGAATTTATTGCTGATTCGATTAGTAAAGTTGCTAATTTTATGGTATTGAAAAAAAGGTCTTATGTATTGCTTTTGATAATGCTTCTAACAATAAGACTGTTATTACAAAGTTAAAAGCTAAGATCTCTCCGTCGTTACCTGAAATATTTCATGTTAAGTGTGTTTGTCATATATATAATTTAATTGTAAGAGATGATCTTGAATTTTTTGAGCTTTATATTGAAAAAATATGGCTTGTTGTTGGCTTTATTCAAGGAAATAATCAAAGAAAAAGAATTAGAGAATTTAAAGTTAAATGTCAAGAAAATAGATTTAGACCGATATTGATGCCTGAAGAATGTGATACTAGATGGAATGCTACATATGATTATTTAAAAACTTGTCATGCTTATAGAGTTCCTATTACACTAACTTTTAACAAACATTGTGATTCATTTACTGATTCGATTGAATGTATGCTAAATGATTCTAATTGGGTTGTAATTGATAATCTTGTTAAGTTTTTTGAAAAAATTTATATAGCTACAGTTGAATTTTTCGGTACTTATTATCCTACTGTTTGTAAATAGCTGATATTTCTGTTTTGCTCAAAGAATATAAGAATAAAGAAGGTTACAAAGAAGCTATTGGTGCTATGTTTGCAATATTTAAAAATATTTTTTTCCGATTACCCCTATTTACTTGGTTGGTACTATGCTAAATCCATGTATGAAATATACTACTATGTGCCACTTTAGTACTCTTATTTATTCTAACTTAGAGATAAGTACTAACAATGTTTCTGATGATGAAGAACCAGAACAACCAGATTTGTAAACGGCTATGAGTGATGCGAATATTTACATAGATAAATTATATAACCATTATGTTGATTTACTTGATTTAGCTGTACCGACAAATATCACTCCAACTGTCTCTCCTCATCCTCCCGGGGAGCCATCATCTTCTAAAAGACCTGCACATAACTTATTACTTTTATGATTTAAATGTTTGGAATAGTTTTGAGAAGGGAACTTACACAACAGCTTCTCGGGAAGAGCTTAAGTATTATCTTCGAACACCGATAGAGGATCGTAGACAACGGATCAACGCGTTGGATTGGTGGAAGAATAATGAAACACAATATCCTGTGCTTTCAAGATTAGCTAGAAATATATTGAATATTTCAATGTCTACCGTTGCATCGGAGAGCGCTTTTAGTCAGAGATGACAACAGCTTGGAGATAACCGACACTCATTGGGAAGCAATGCTATGAATGTTCTAGTTTGCCTTAGAGATTGGATTAGAGCGAAACGAATAAATCAAGGAATGGAGGTGGAGTCGAAAGACGAACAGAATCTTGAAGAAATTATGACTTCAAGGAAGAACTCCACGCAATCAAGTCCAATGCATGCTTTTGCCCCCATTGACTTTGACTATCCTATGTAAGTTCCCGTTAATGTTAACATGTATGAGTTGAAAAAAATGATGAAAACTTTGTAGATTTTTCATTCATGTACATTATAAATTTTGAATCATTTTACATTTTGCAATCAATAAAATATAACATTCACTCACTCCTTACTTTGTAATTTTTTAATTTAATGATTTAATTTAATTTCTAGTTTAAATTAAATACTTAATTTTAATATATTACTAATTACCATCAAGTATTATTAATTTATTATATTAAGTAGCATAGTTTTTAAAGTAGTATATATATTGAATGGTACGTATATATGTGTATATATTTTCTATTGACTCTAAAGTAGTATATATTTAACGTATATATGTGTATATGTTTTATAAATTAGTATATATATTGTAGTATATAAATTTTAGTATATGTTTTATTTAAAGTAGTACATAAATATTGACTGGTACGTATATATGTGTATATATTTTCTATAGACTCTAAAGTAGTATATATTTAACGTATACATGTGTATATGTTTTATAAATTAGTATATATATAGCATTTATATGTTGTATGTATATTTTTTAAAGTAGTACATATATTGAATGGTACATATATATGCGTATATATTTTCTATAGACTCTAAAGTAGTATACATTGAACGTACACATGTGTATATGTTTTATAAATTAGTATATAACTATATATAGTGTGTGTGTATATATTGTAGTATATAAATTGTAGTGTATGTTTTATTTAAAGTAGTACATATATATTGAATGGTACGTATATATGTGTATATATTTTCTATCGACTCTAAAGTACTATATATTTAACGTATACATGTGTATATGTTTTATAAATTAGTATATATATTGTAGTATATATCTTGTAGTATATGTTTTATTTAAAGTAGTATATATATATTGAATGGTAGTATATATGTGGATATATTTTCTATAGACTCTAAAGTAGTATATATTTAACGTATACATGTGTATATGTTTTATAAATTAGTATATGTATAGTACTTATATGTTGTATGCATACTTTTTAAAGTAGTACATATATTGAATGGTACATAATTATGTGTATATATTTTCTATAAACTCTAAAGTAGTATATATTTAACGTATAAATGTGTAAATGTTTATAAATTAATATATATATTGTAGTATATATCTTGTAGTATATGTTTTAAAGTAGTACATATATTGAATGGTACGTATAAATGTGTATATACTTTCTATAGACTCTAAAGTAGTATATATTTAACGTATACATGTGTATATATTTTATAAATTAGTATATAACTATATATATATTGTGTATATATATTGTAGTATATGTTTTATTTAAAGTAGTATATATATATTGAATGGTAGTATATATGTGGATATATTTTCTATAGACTCTAAAGTAGTATATATTTAACGTATACATATTTATATGTTTTATAAATTAGTATATATATTGTAGTATATATCTTGTAGTATATGTTTTATTTAAAGTAGTATATATTTAACTAACGTATAGTCGTATAAACGATTACATGTGTAATTGTGTATATGTTTTTTAAATTCTAATGTAGTATATACTGTATATATAGTGTATATATATATTGTTTAACGTATTTAAAATGTAGATAGGTGGGTATATATAGTGTATATTGGAGAAAAAACTTTTAAATATTTTTTTTGACTGGATTTTGGACCGGTTTTGACCCGGTTTAGGCAGGTTGGACCGGGTTAGGTGTAGTGGGTCGGTCCCAGATTGTTTCTTGAAAATTTACTATTGGGCCCGGAACCGAACAGACCCACAACTCATTTAACTATGACGGGCCAGATCCGGGTTGACCCGATCCGACCCCGTTAACAGCCCTACTTAAAAGTCCATGAAACTTGTTCAAATCTGGACAGATTCTAATGGGCCAAATCAGGGGCCGAATCTTAAACTTTTGTTCTTTTATTTATGTATTTCATATTTGATTATGTGTATTAAACTTTTAAAAATTGGTTAAAATCTTAATAAATTTCTTTTGAATTGTTATTTTTGTTTAGTTTCGAATTTTCCTTCGATTATTGTTTATCACATAGTATAAATGCTCAAAATCTATAAAAAATAAATTTTTATTTTTTGTTATATTTCTTCTTAGAACAAACCCTTAAAAAAATTTTAAAAAATGACATTTTATTTTATTAATATGTTAAATTGGTTTATTTAAGTTTAGACAATTCTCGTCAGCCTAAAAATTATTTTTTCTTGTAAAAATCCAAACATTTTCACTAATTAATCAAATTTCATAACTCTTTTAAATTGGTGTTTTCTTAAAGTTAAAAGTTTCTATTATTTAAAAAATGATATTAAAAATCATTTTTCTTCTCTTTTTTATTGAAAATAATTTATTTTTTCCTTAAATTGATAAAAGAATTGGACTTTGTTATCCTTCATTCTGAGAGATTTTTTTCTTAATTTAAATAAATAACTTTTCACTTGAATAAAATAAATGTCATATTTTGTAAATGAATTTCAAAATTTTACAAAAAATAGCCATGTTTTAATAATTAATCAAATCAGTTAACCATTTGTTAACGGACGCTCTTGAGTGCCTTTAAAATCTTCTCAATGCATGACCTGAATCTGCACCTATTTTCTCTAATTTTAAGGATTTATTTTTGTTTTCAATTCCTTAATTTATTAAAAAAAAATTCTTGATATTTTCTTAAGAAAAATGAAATGGCAACTCTGTATTATGTTAAATAATTTCAAAATTATCTTTAATATTTTGAAATAGTTTAAAAACTAAAAGTTAATGTTTTTCAACCCTTTAAGCTGAATAGGGATAAAACAAAAATGACGACTATGTTAGGAAATTCATTAGGATTCTAACTAAATTTTCGATTGTTTGACTGACTTATTTAATCTTATTTGAATAACTGTGTTAATTTAGTAATATGTTGTGATTATATCTGTCGTATCCATTCATGGCATACTTTTCTTTAAAACGAAACAGGCTAAGTAGGCCATTTATTAAAAATAAAATAAGTCTACAATCCCTGGTCCAGGCCCAAGATCGGCCCAGACCCAAGAAAATCAATCAAAATCAACAAAAAAGAAATAGGAAAGAGAAGGAAAATCAGACACAAAAATAAACCCAAATAGGACACCGAACATCTTATCCTCTCCATTGTCATTTAATCTTCATCCTTACATCCTCCAAAACAATGATAGAGCTCCCAATTCTGATGAGTTGAGCAATGGGAAGACCAGCGTGGATTTCACGCCATCATCAATTTTGTCAACCTTTCAACTCTAAGTAAGCTCGGATAGATTCACTAAGAGCACTTCAAATTCTCACAAGCACCATGAATCGATCCAAGTAAAGGCTTCTTCAACTTGACCTTCTTGAAAGTATAAACAAAATCAATAGTGGGAAGTACACCCTCTTCATTGTCGACACCTCAACCACAGATCGAACTTACTTATATCCCTCATGAATTAGTAGGTTGAGTTCCAAATGGAGCTCTGCTGTTCAAGGACTCGATCTATTAGATTTATTGCTCTGTAGTTGAAAGTGATGATAAACTCTTGATATGATGCTTTACTGTCCACGTGTAGTCCAGGGGCTTTACATTGTATTGTTGTGTTGTGATGTTATCATTATTGTCTCTCGTTAACCTGTTGTTGAATTGTTGTTGTTTTATTGTTACTGTTGTTGTCTTTGTTCATGTACTTTTTTTTTGCCTTCCATATTTCCTATTTTAACATTTTTATGTGCAAATTAGGGATTTGGTCTCTGCCATCCTTATAATTATTTTTTCTGCATTTGGTACTTCCTGAATATCATTGAAAATCAGTATACTTGTACCTGCAAAAAAAAAATAAGGTTAGAAAAAAAATCCTCTAGGGAGTTCCCTTCTCTTAGTGTGTGAACCACCTTCATCATCCCTTCAACATCCTTTATTATTCCGAGGTGTTTCCTAACTCTTGTCAATAATCTTTTGTAGACACAGAGAATAAGTTTCAAGTATCACAGGTAGAAAGTTATGTTCAACACAATATTCTAAACCATATCACAGAACCACAACTTTAGCTTGTAGGACAGTCCTTCATCTAACACTTTACTCTCTGCATACCTGAAATTTCCACCAGAATCCCTAATACAAAAGCAATAGAACTAGTGTCAGGGTTACCCTTGCAAACACCATTTAAATTGCATTTATTAAAATCGTTAGGGTTTGGATTCCGTTTGATGACTTTACACATAACAATAGGGGTATATTATTCAAAGTATTTCACCACTAGGGGTCAGCTATCACGGATGCTTTCCAACCAGGGTAAATAGAAATAGAAAATAAATGCAGATATTTATTAATTTCTCTGCTCATAGTAATAAATGGCATTTTACCTCCATGATGGATTGAATTTCTTCTTTTTTAAATCTGCCACACCACTATAGTTGGTACTACCTTGAACAAAGGCTTCAATTTTAGAGGGCATTCAGCTTGCCACCTTTTAAAAATGGTGTTCTTAAGTTGAGCAAAATGGACCCTCCAGACCAGTTGGATTAGCACAGATGTGCCATGCCTTTTTAGAGTTAAGGGCACCTTTTAAATAGGTGTTCAAAGATTGTGTTTCTATCACTTTCTGTGAACCATTGAATACCAACATTCTGTCTCTAGAACACTTCCTCAAATTGGAGATATTTTTTAAATTCGGCTTGAGCCCTCTGTAGCACCATTCTATTTTCAGCAAGTGAATAATTTTCAAAGATATCTTCTTTAATCCTCAAAATCTCTACCCTGATAATCAATTATTTAAAAATATCAACAAACCTTTCCTTACTCCATTTAGATAGAGCAAGTTTTGTGCTTTTTATATTTTGCTTTAGGTTGGTAAATACATCTACAATATCTGTAGCTCTTAAATTTTCATGAACATCCTGTTTAAAATCAAAATCTTCAGTCTAGAACTTAAAAAATCTAAAGGGCTTAGCCACTTCTTTAGACTGTCCTCCATAAGAAAACAGTAAGAGGACATGTCCAGAGCCTGTTATGGCTAAGTGCTCCACCTTTACATTCCCAAACATGCCAAGCCACTCATGACATACTTCCTCATTTGATATTTTAACTATTTGGGATATCACGATTGTCGTGACCCTATTGATCAATTCCAAATGAAAGTGTTGGAAGTACGGCAATTTATTGATATGTTAGGCGTCTAATGACTATTTATATTTTCTAACCCAAGTTTTTCACTTGAAAACTGGGTCAATGCTCACTCTATATACCTAGGATAGAGCAAAACTAAACCCCTTTTTTAGGCATAAGCCTAGGATGCTCCAATATCTGTGGGGGTAATTGGGCCCATTAGAAAGACTTACCCTATGTCTATTGACCATAAGTCAATCACAGATGAATCATATTTGTATGTTGAAGGAACTATATGCTGATTAATCTAATCTATTATCATTGGGGTGTAGGGGTGGCGAGACTCACCTTACTTGTTTTTGTGAAGGTATGAATTAACCAATTGCCATAAGAATATTCAAGATAATGTCCAAGCCAGATAATTACTCCAAGAATTAGCGAAAGTATATGAGTATGAACGTCAAGAAAATCCGTATAACGCATATAGGATATTTCCCTTCCCTAATCGATATGAAAGTTACAATTATATGGAAGACACTTGATCACCAACCAATATCTCATGTGATATAAAGTCCAAATATTGGTACATCTCACAAAAATAAGTATAATTCCAAACAATCACAATCACAATAAGAATAAACAATCATACTTGTACAGTCAACAAGCTTTGTAACCTCATCAGATGTGATTAACACTTAAGATATCATTTTGCAATTATATTCCTTAAGTATTTATTGCAACAATAGACAACCACTCAATTACTTGGTCAACTCGAGTTAATCAATTCATGTAAATAAGTATCGTACTTATCACACTAAATCACAAGTAGATATGAATTTTTTCATCAATTATAGCATGTTCAAACACCAATCCCCGGCTTCTTCAGATAAGAATTATCAAACCATATTTATTAAATTCAACTAGTCATTCTAGGAGTGCAGGTTCAACCAAATAGAGTCTAAAATCTAGTAATTTATTCATTAATCTAATCCACATTTATTCATATCAAAACTAGAGATTCTGCTATTATCTAGCAACCCTTATATTCAAGTCACTACTAGGTTTATGACTTACTCCATTAGCCAATCATTCGATTCTATTCAACTTACAGTCTAGTTTTAGTCATACACCTTTATATCTTTTACTTTCTAACCCTTAGTATAACTTGACTTTAGGCTCTTAATTTATGTCACCACCTCCTCATGCCATAATCGTTTCTCATTACTAACTTTAAGAAAGACTATCCCATATTCCAATCTAAATAATATCAAATTCACCCTCTTTATGGTATTTAGGCCGAATCCCTAGATTTATAAGCTCATTAATTTGCCTTATCATCATTTATATGCACATAATTCACATTACAATCTACCATGAAGTTATTCAAACACACAACACTTATCAAGGACTCATACACAACATAATAATACATAATTAAGCCTATATTATATTAAATTCATGTTTAATCCACCCAAGTTATATGCTCACATGCCTAAGAATGATTTCTCCCATCAAATATACATTATAGATAAGATTACTAACAACACTCTACTACTCATAAATCACAGCCTACGTAGAAGCCAAGTTGCTGCAATAAGTAAGTTATGTATGATCTTCCTTCTTCTGTTTCCTAAGGACAAATCATCTAATAATTATAATTATAAGAGTAGTCAATAAAATACTCTTCCAATAGATATCTTGGAAATTCAAGTCTATTAATTCTACCCTTATTTACGATCTACAACATTACCTAAAGGTCAATTAGTCATCAACATAGTTCCTTCAAGCTCTACCCAACTCAATTAGTGGATTTTGTAGGCTAAAGCTTCCACTTTTATAAAATTCAAGGTCCTCAACTATCAACTTTCATGCTTTAGAATCACTAATTCATGCTAGGGATTGTTAATTAACAATTTAGAAGTGATTCTAGGCGGTATTAATCCAACCCATAGGTTTTCCCCAAAATATCATGAACTTAAGGTTCAAATTCGCAAGAATTTTACCTTTAAAGGTTGTTCTAATGATTCTATAATGTTAAAGGATCAAAAATGAAAAAGATGACATAAGAAATTTACCTCAACGAAGAATTTTAATCATAGCAAGAGAAAATCGCAGCTCTAGGGATTGGGAATAAAATTTTGGGGTTTAAGGGTTGAAACCCATCAAAAATGGGTTATAAACTGTTATGCATGTCTCTATAGCAACCATACGCGCTATAGCAACATCTCTATAGCGACCTGACCCGCTACAACACCCTCAACTTTTAGCACGAACAATCTTAAATAAAATGGTCATAACCTTTTACTAAGAAAGTGGATTAAAAAATAATCAGTTGCATTGGAAAGAAGACTCAGGAATATTTAATTTGGTGAGTATTGGCCCCCCTAACTCATTATATTCTAGGAGGAATGCTCATTTGAAGTTGACCCTAGTTTAAACTTATTTCGAAACTAAATCAAGGGATACTTTCAACTTAACTTTATGCTAGGAGTATTGTATGACCTTAGTACATATCAAATGTATCCCAATACTAAATAATTGATCCTAACACATGCTATGAATGAGATTCGTATTCCTTTGCCACATATTTTTTCAGTAAATGACAGAATTGATTGTCACATTAAATCTTCCTTCTACCCTAATTTTCTTTAATTTTTTTCTAGGTTGTTTCTTCCATTCTTGGATCTTCGAGCATTGGAAAGTGTGGGAAATAGTCCATTGAGGCTAAGGTAAGATATCCAACACCTCTTAATCATTTTTCATTATTTTTCTCTACCAAATTCTATTCTTTTCCTTATAAATTTTTAAAAGTTAGTCTTTAATTCCTCAACTTTGTGGGTTGATTTGAGCCTGGATTTACTCTCCGTTTGTGCTTAAATTTTGATGTACACATTCTTTTTCCTTCAAGGGACCTCATAATGGATTCAATTTGAGATTTTGTAGCGTACCTACGAGCCTATTTTTGAATCGTTTAGGTCTTGATTTTTATATTACAATATAGGTAACATTTTACTCGTATTAACATCTAGATGATGATTTTGATTATGTTATAATATTCTGTGATCATAGAGGAAAGACGAGTAGTTCGTGGATGGTTCAATGTTATGATTTGACTACGAGGTAGGTTACGATTTATTATTCTCTTAAGATTGTGTATTATATAGATTACATGTTAGGTAGGATTAATAGGATAGGTTTATACCTAGTTGTACCATGACTTGACCTATTTAGGGGATATAGCTTAGAAAAGGGAACTGAGCCTTATCCTAGAATTCCAGCTATAGTTATGGGACTCTAGTATGCCTGATTATAGATTGGTTTTACCCTAGGTAGATATAAAGACCCCTTAGTATGCATCATATTGTGATACTTGGCGGATTAGGCGATGTCTCTCACTTAGATCCTCTTGGCAACTTGATAGTTGTATTAATTTATTCTTTCATAATTATAATGTTGTTGTCCTGGTATATTGTATATTGTTAAAACCAAGGTCGTGGTTACAGTACAAGATGGACACTAGGTTAGTTCTCTACCCCTTGATAGGAAGTGGTTCTAATTTATAGATGCTTATATCTATATTTTGGACAATGGTGATGATATGCATATATTTAGGTGCACTTGCATTTATTTAATGGTACGATTCCAACTAAAATTGTAATTTTACTATTGTTTTTTTAAAAAAGATTTATTCCTACTTTGAACTCTTAAATTGATACTTCTAAAATGGAAGTCGAACCACCCTTATTATTGGACTATGGCATTTTAAACTAAACGTACTTCCTTGAAGACTTAGACTGAGGTTGTTTCCAGTCCATTTCTTGATCTACTCTTCTTACCACTACTTACTCACTTCAATCAGGGAGATTCCGACCCTTTCTACATTATTATACTGTTTCAGTCTTGAATTCAATCTCAGACAATGGATTTACATAGTCAGACTCATTTAGTATTAGTTTGAGTTCGATCACTCTTTTTACTTTTTTTCCCTCCGATACTAGATAGAGTGGTTTGGACATGGATTATGAAATTCCTGATTCAATAGCAGACAATATAAATAGATATCTCAAATCCTCTATAGGACCCTTCGTTCGATGAACCACAGTAATAGAGAAGGGTGGTTGTCGTAAGTCCTGCCTTTGCGAGTTACTGAGCTGAAGGAGGTGTATACACTTGGTATGTTATGTAACTAGTGTTGGATAGGATACTTGGATCATCTCCCTGACTCTCTTCATAACTTACGTTCATTCATATGCATCGCCTATCACTAGTATAATTATTTGGAGTTTGTATTTATCAGTCTTATTGGGAGGTTGTATAGGTGCAAGTTATAGTTGTTGTTTGTTGAGTGTCTGATTGTACCTTTTGGGATTGTGGGGACTCGATTAGGTTATTGTTTATCCAGGCTAGCCAGTTAGATTATTATTGTCTTATATTATTATATGATTCATGACAGACTGGTTATGGATTAGTTCTTGAGACTATGGGTACACTTCTGAGTTCCTTTACTCCCTATTATGGTAAGATTTAGTATTGTTAGATTATTTTATGATTATTTACTTCAAGTAGAGATCTTGATTATGCTAGAGATAACTCTCATATCACTTATGATCCTTGAGATATTAGACAAGCCCTCTCAAAGTATCTTCAAATTTGGTTGTTGGTATAGCGTTGATATAAATCTATATATACTCTCTTTAGCCATGATTTGTATATTATTTCATTCTTTTCTACTACTATTATACATTGTATATACATTTATTCATTCTTACTATTGTATAAGGTATATCTCTTCCTTCACTTTACTGTTGTATATTGACTAGATACTTATGGTATCGTGCTTGTCCCAGATTGTAGGTAGTTCATGGTAAGTTTCCATGATAGGTTATCTTTATCTCTTTATTAGTATTATTATGCTTAACTTTATAGATAGATGCATGTACTTTCTAGTCATGCCTTACATATTTGCATTATCCTTAGAGATCAGTCGATCGATGCTTACTGAGTACCACATGTTTGGAACTCAAATTATACTTTTGTAGCCTGTAGATCATCGTATGAGTTCTTGCCGGTGATTTATGCATCATGTAAAAGCCATGGATCAGATATTAGGGATGGGATGAGCTCCTGATTGATGTCCGAAGCGCACCTGCTCTCTCTCTTATTGTTGGACTGATCTTTATTTTGCATTTCAGCGACAGTTTTCTCTCTCCCCCCCCCTTCCCCCCCTCCCCCCCTCCCCCTCTCTCTCTATATATGTGTGTGTACTATGTGTACTTCGTACTCCTGTTGTATTAGAAGCTCTTGTACTAACTTTACCAGGTTTTGGATATATATTTACTTCTTTTTGCAAACTTTTTCTTTTGTTTAGTTTTGCTTTCGCTTTTCTTATTAGTCTGTTATTAGCTATTTTGAACTACGAGTTTGTTTACCTATTGGCAGGCTATGATAGATGCCATCATGACCTGAAAAATTGGATCGTGACATTTTATACGAGAAAATAGTTCAATTTTTCTAGCAGAAGCGAAGTGCGAGTATAAGGTTATCTTACTGTTGGATATTTTCCAATTTTGCTCTAATTCAAAGTTCATAACAAGTTCCTAATTTTAAAAAATTATTATTATTCAAAAATTTATTGTTGGACTGATTTAAAATCTTTCATACATCCTTCTTTGTAATAAATGTTTATTCATTTAAATATGTGTTCATTACATATACATTACAAAACTATTTATACAATATTAATACACATTTATATATCATTTATACAATATACACACACACAAGTTTATATATATATATATATATATATATATATATATATACGCGCACACACACACATACATACATGTATACATTATTTATACAATATTGATACATTACATAACTTTTATACAATATCGATATGTTATATTAATATACATTTATACATTATTTATGTAATATTGATACACATTTATACACTATTTATGCAATATTGATACACATTTATACAATATCGATAAATAATATAACTTTTATACAGTACTGAAACATGTTTATAGACTATTTATACACTATCTATATATGTTTATATACCATTTATAATAAGTTATATTTGTAATTTTTAATTACCCACACAACTGGCAAAATAAAATAAGGAAAAATTATGCTACATAGTAAACATTAGTCTGTAATATTCTATGTAGTCAATGTTTAAAATAAGGGAAAATTTCAAAAGTAGCAACTATAGAGCCTTAATTATAACTTTTATAGTAACAGTTTCAAAATTATGAAAAATAGTAATATGTATTTTGTATTTGAGTAAAATGTTGCTATATAAAGACATATACAAATATAGAATCCGTTCCTAATTTAACTCTAATCAGTTAGAGTTAAATAAGGTAAGAAACTGTTTCTTAATTTATGGTACATTTAATTATATCGATTCCTTAATTCATGGTATCTATTTAATTTTATAGATTCCTTTTCCTTATATGACTCTTTTTTAACATCTGTCATTATTTTACAGTTACTTTTTTCAAAATTCAAAATCGTTTTCCATGATCAGCAACCCAAAACAAATCCAAAAAAATCAGATTGAAGTTGAAGAGCTTCTAAATTTTTTTTAAAAAAAGCACTGCAATTACAGGTATTAAAAAATGAATTTGATTTGTGTATTTGAATTTCATCAAATTTTGTGCGTAATGTTTGATTAGCGTCTAAATTTAAAAAGAAAAAAATCAACACTGTGATTATATATGAATTTCATCAAATTTAGCAGCCGTTATTTTCTGCTAATCCACATACAAACTAAAATTTGAGTTCGGATATGAACTCAAATTGTTTTCTGCGAATCCATACACTATAATTCAAAATTTGAGTTCGCATATGATTTTCATAAAATTTAGTAGTCATTGTTTTCTGCAAATCCATATGCGAACTCAACTTTTAGTTCGTATATGAATTCAAATTGTTTTTGTGAATCCATACAATATAATTCAAAATTTGAGTTCGTGTATGAATTTCATCAAATTTAGCAGTCATTATTTTCTGTGAAATACTTTTTTCCAACATATCCGTACAAATTTGAATGTTATTCGTATTTGTTAAAAAAATTAATTTTAATTGATATGTGTTTAGCAGTTTCATTTTTTTCCAGATCGTATTTATATATTCATAATTTTTTCTGATTGTGTTTGACATGAACTTAATGATAACTTATGAGTTTATCTCAATCAGATTATTTGAGTTTAATTATATGTTATTGTTGCATTTGTATTATTGATAAAAAATCATTGTATTTTGTTTTGACAATTGTATATTTTATTTATTTTACAAATTTGAAAAAAATGAAATAGTATGTATTTAATAATTTCACTGTTATACAAAAAAATTACATTTCACTGTTATATAGATTTAGCTATATGTATATATAATATACATATGCAGTATGTATATGCGGTCAACTGACATGTCCTTTAACGTGTATAAAACATGTGTGTGTATTGAACTACCATTCATGAAAAAAATACATATAGTATAATACTAGTTGCGTAAGGCCCATGCTAAGCCCGGGCCCAACTTCACATTTTTATATTTTACAAACAATATAAATTAACTCACATTTTTTCTATTACATAATTAATTTAATTTATTGATACATTGATTATGTCTTGTTTGGTAAGTCATATGATTATTAATGTTTTTTCATTATATAATTGAATAACTTTTAAATGACTTTATTTATGAGGAAGGAAGTATGAAAGAGAATTAACAAATACGGATCAACGTAGAATTCAATTTAAAACGAATAAATGGTGTGTTCAACATGTTTTATTTTATTTTTTTTCATATTTGACTGGTTAGATTTTTGAAAAAAAAAAATATTTTCTCTAGAAAAATAAATCTTTTTAGACTTATGAAAATGAAAATGACTTTGTGAAAATAGAAAAATTATATTCCGCATGTTACATTTATTGATCCCTTCGTTCTTCAATACACCTTCTTTTCACTCTTAGCATTAGATTTCATCTCCATCACCCCTTATCCCACCTCTCATAGTACTTATCTAAATTGCATAGAAATAATTTTTAAATAATACTTTATTACTGAATATAAATCTCTCTTGATTTACTAAAATACAACAACAACAACAACAACAACAATAAATATTACTAAAATAATAAGTAAAAAATAGTCAAGCAAAATGAAAAAGAGAGATAAAAGGATATTCTCTCAATTCCTTTTTACTTGTTTCTTTGACTTGACAAATAACTTAAGAATCAAATATATTGAGAGTAAAGTATACAAAATTATCTTTATTATTTATGTTTTAAAAATTAAATTTGGCTTTTAATACTTTCTGTAATTACTAAATAAAATAATAATAATAATAATAATAATAATAATATAGAAAAAAGTTATAAGTCTTTTGTGATTTTCTAAAATAAATAAGTAAGAAAAATAATTAATTTTTAATATAAGAAGTAAGAAAAAAAAACAAGTAATTCACAAGGAACAAGAAGAGATTTATTAAAATTACTACTATGTATAATTCAGTT
Source organism: Capsicum annuum (assembly GCF_002878395.1). Taxonomy (NCBI): domain Eukaryota; kingdom Viridiplantae; phylum Streptophyta; class Magnoliopsida; order Solanales; family Solanaceae; genus Capsicum; species Capsicum annuum. The sequence continues at coordinate 41,656,853 of NC_061115.1, forward strand.
ATAAATATATAAATAAAAATATCATGAAATGATAAATGAGGACAAATGTAATAATAGGGATGGAAAAAATAATAAACATGTGTTACTATCTAATTGCCCTAAAAACTTTGTGAAGACTACCAAAATATGTTATTCTCCCTTATATATAAGTATAATGTATTAGCAATCATAATTTATTCTATAAATGTATAAGATCAACATTTTAACTAAATTTTTATATGTGAAACATATTTAATTATTGTAATGTGTCATATACATTTTCTTACTATATTAAATGAGATCGTTTGTCTACCGTTCAGATTATTCATTTATATGTATTTATTTACATATGCTGGACATATATTTTCTTTGGCATATGGTGTGCTTGATTCAGAAAATGATGTATCTTGAATTTGATTCTTTGAGAATCTGAAGGAGGCATAAAGTGAAAGAAAACACATGTGTGTTATTTTTTATTGTAATGAAAGCATCATAAAAGTTGTTGGTGATGGGTACAAAGATGTACCAATTTATGCATGTATATGGCATCTATGAAAAAACGTGAAAAAAATTATAGAAAGTCACATGATGTATTATCGGAGATGTATTTGAAGTCATATGTTTCATGTATTTGAATTTGTTTACTCTTAAAATTATTGCATTTACTTACTGAACTTGCAAGTTATTTTAGTTCATTATGAATAAATAAATGTAATTGATTCTAATTAAATATATTGATACAAATATATATATGTATTTTTAGTTTTATTATGTATAGTTCTACGTAAACGACATATGCAAACATTAATAATCTAAAAAATAACATATAGAGACCTATACAATACATATGCACATATGTAAGGACCCAAGTATAACTGAAAATACATATGCATATTTATGAATACATATTCAGTCATACAAATTCATACGCAGAACCAGAAAATACATATACATCCATATAAATACATATGCATAACTAAAAAAATACATATGCATAACTGCATATGTCTAACAAAAATAAAAAACTAATCAAAAAACATAAAACTAACCACGAAACATTTAATGTAAGTTGATTTAACATCAATAATCAAAATTTGTACATCTATATATGTACAACCAATGGATATTAAGCATAAAACAAAAATTGAAAATATTATTTTAAATTTTCAACATCATTATATTTGTAATCAATAAATGTACCGACAGAATCAATAAAAAAAATACAATAACTTGGAATATACATATATAAATCTAAAAATACATATTTGTATTTTTAGTTTTATATATGGATAGTTCTACGTAAACTACATATGCAAACATTAAAAATATGAAAAAATACATATAAAGAACTATAAATTACATGTGCACGTTTTTAAAAATCTTAAGCTTAACTGAAAATACATATGCATATCTATAATTACATATTCAGTCATATAAATACATATGCAAAAATATAAAATACATATGCATCCTTATAAATACATATGCATATCTGGAAAAATACATATGCATAACTGCATATGTCTAACAGAAACATAAAACTAAGAACGAAACATTCAATTTAAGTTGATTCAACACCAATAATCAAAATATAATTGTCAAGTTCTACAATACTTTCAACATTCAACATGAAAGTAATACGCGAAACTTAAGAACTATTAAAATACGTCTTTGTCCATCTAAAGTTAACTGTCATCAAAAATAAAATATTAAAAAGTAAACATTAAATTTCATGAACTTCAGTGTCTTCTGTTATCCCAATTTTCCTAGGAGGCCTCAATGGTGCTTTATCATCACTTTGTGTCTTATCTTTTTCTTTTCTCGAAAGATAATCCCACAAAAGTAAAGCATATCTTATGCAAAGAAGGTCTGAATCAAAGAGAACATAAGGAACACCTTCACCATAAGTAAGGATCTCAACATATACGACCATATGCAATCCACAGTCTCTGCAAATACATTTAGTAATAAAATTCTGTTAAAAAATAAATACATATTGTTATATATGTAATATGTATATTCAGTACTTATAAGTTGCCACTAGGTCGTTGAGGCAAATCATCCGTAAAACAAACATCAAATTGATTCAACTTATCTTTATCTTTGTAATATGAATGATTGACAATATCAATACACTATTTTCATAGAAATTACAGGCCATGAGACATAAAGGTATAACCTTTGCTAACTCTTCAATTTCGGCAAGCACAACATCATGACCAGCAGAGGACAATGAATCATATATGTATTTTTAAATATATTAAAAAATACAATTACATATCTAAAAAGTGCCACATATGTATTTTCTACGTACCAAATAATGAATAACAAATACAACTGCATATCACATGCAAATCTTAGCAGTAACAAATACAAATAAATATCTAAACGGTGCCAAATACATATCATAGTCATGATGAATAACAATACAACTACATGTCAAATACAAATCTTAACAGTAACAAATACAAATACATATCTAAACGGTAACAAATACATTTCATATAATTCCTAAATACAAAATACATACCTTAAAAGTAAATACATATCTTCACATTAGCAACTACAATTCAATATCTTAACAGTAACTCAAAATAAGTACACAACTTATCAAATATATATATAAAATACATCTATGAACATATTCTTCATAAACTATAAAAATATAAAATACCTCCCATTAAGCGGTCATTAACATCTTCCCAGTATGTATCAAAATCCTCCAAAATCTCATCACCCAAATTCTCATTTTTCTTTGCACCATTAACCATTCGCTCAAACTCACCATTCGTCAGTCTCTCGAGATCATCCTAACCACATGATTTTATACCATTCCCATTTCTCACAGTTTCATTCTCTAACACCTCTGAAATGCCCATCATAACATTAACATAACTGCATATAATATTACCCAGTGTTAGGAAATCCACTTAAAACTCAAAATAAAAAAATCACAAATTAAGCTAAAGAAAGAAATCACTTTCAACAAAGCAACCACCAAACAGATATACCCTTAATGAAACATGCACTGACAAGCAATCAACCAGAAGAAAATGTTTAAAACAAATCAAACATCAAAACAAAAACCCACTTCACAAAAGCCATCATTAAACAAGTACCTCTCGTTGTAGTGAATATTTTTAACTACTACAATGTGCATGTTCTGCCATTATCGCGTAACTCCAAAAATTTTAACACACAAAAAAGAAAAAAAAAAAGAAAAAAAGCAGAAGAAGGTTGAAAAATGCTGAAAATAAATTACAAAAAAGAAGTTATATGAAAAAAACAACATGCATTGACTGTAAAATCAACTTACCTTAATTGATGGAGAACAATGTTTTCCCGAAAATTGAGAGAAAACAGTGGAATTTGAAAAAGAAAATAAAGGAAACGTTATAGTGGAGGGAACTGAAATAGAGAAAGTGGCATGAAAATAGGTAAAGGTAAAAGAAAGGGTGGGCAACACGCGCTTTTAAATAAAAATGATATACTATTGCTACTTTTTCTATAAGTTGTAATTTTAAGAAAGTGTTGCTATTATTTGTAATTAATGTCTTAAGTATGCTAGTTTATGTAATTTTTTCTTAAAATAATTACAATCTATATATAAGTTTTCATCAGTTTAACCATATCTCCCACTCACCCTCTCGCCCCCCCCCCCCCCCCCTCCCTCCCCTCTCTTGTTCTTTTTTTTTTTTTTAATTCAGTTTTTTTAAATGCAATTGTGTTTTTTTAAAAAATAAATTAAATCGTTATTATTTTTTAATTCATACAAATTATTATTAATCGTATATTATGTTTCAATTGTATACTCATAGACAATTATTGTTTGAATTATTTCTTTATTTTTTTATTCCATCGTTATTTTCTTTTAATTAATACAAATTGTTATTAATTGTATATTATGTTTCAATTGTATTTTTGTATACATTTTTTTAAAAATTAAGTCGCAATCTTTTTAAAATTCAATCGGGATTTTTTTAATTCAAACAAATTGTTATTAATTGTATATTATGTGTCAATTGTATATTTGTATATGTATAAGTTGTATATTAATTCAATATTTTCAATTGTGTATTGCATAATTCAAATTTATATGTGAATGCATTTTCAAATATATATGCAAATGTATTTTTGTATATGTATATTTGATTTCCCTTTTTAAAATGTATATCTGAATATAATTGTATATTATCATAGTGAATATTGAATAGGGGAATTGAAGAAATGTATTATGTGAATGCATTTTCAAATATGTACGTGAATGTATTTTTGTATATGTATATCTGATCTCCCTTTTTCAAATGTATATCTGGATGTATTTGCATATAATCAGAGTGAATATTGAATAAGTGTATTATTGATTTGTGTAATTTCATAGCGTATATTGAATAACTATATATGTGTATATATACATTTGTAGAATGCATTTTGAATCTATACATATACATCTTGCAAAATATATTTGTAAAAGAGAGAGAGAAAGAGAATGAAAACCAGAGAGAGAAGATAGTGAGATGGAGGGGGGATGGAGGGAAGTCAGAGAGATGGGAGAGAGAAGGAAGAGGGAGGCTAGAAAGAGGGAGAGAAAGAGAGGGATTTAAGTTATATATATATATATATATATATATATATATTGTAATTATGCAAATTTTTCCCATAGCCTTATAATTTTGGACTAAAAACTACCTATATGTGATGTTTTGCTTTTTTGTATATTTGTGAATTCATCATATAATTTTGCTTATTTGTATATTTGCGAATTCATCATGTAAATTAGCCACGGTTAATTGTGACAAAAGTGCACAGTACATAACTATTAGCAACAGTTTTCTCTGCCCTTTAGCCACACGTTAATTGTGGTAAATCCCATATGTTTTTGAACTTTTGCCAATTTTTAATGTAAATTAAAAAATAACTATATTTATTATAAATTATTACTTTATTATATATATTTAAAATTATAATGATTGTCAAAACATTATCTCCAATTCCAACGTAATGTTTGAAACATTACTGTGATTAAAAAAAAATACCAATACCCTTCCGTTTCTTTTTTATTTATTTCATTCACATTGGACACATTGCTTAATAAATTTCTTACTAGAGAAAATAGCCCCCCGCCTCCCAATCGTTATCCTAAATTTCAACTATATGCTCAATCTCCACGGGAGTCCTAGTATCCCCAAAATTATTTTAAAGTGGAATTAATTTCATCCCAAAACGTTATACCCAGATTTGAAGTAGGCAATGCAATACACGCGTCAATATCATATTTACACGTGTATTTTCTGTTTAAAATTAATTTTTATTTACTTTCTTCTCCATTCATATTCTTTTCATCACTTTTCATCATTTTTTTCACCATTAAAATACTATTTAAGATTCTACTAATAGCTCAAAATGCAAAAACGAGCCAAATTTTTTTAAAATGTGATTAAAAATCTTGTTCTGGTGATGAATCTAAACAAAAATTATTAATATTGTTTGCAACGATGGCAGTGGCTAATAGGATGGTGGTGGTGGGTGAGATGAGATCAATATTTTAATTAGTGAATTGGCTTAGATTGAAGTTTGGTGAAAGATTACGTGATATAAGCATTACAATGTTGTCTTAAAGATTCTTGATTTTTTGATGTTTGATTCTTAGTTCTTGAAATTTAGGCAAGATTTTGGATGATTTTAGCTATGGAAAGAGAGATGGTTGATGATTTGTATTGGGAGGAAAATGGAGGAAGGTGGAGAAATAGTCAAAGAGGTGGCAGTGGCTGTGCAGCGGCAACGGTGGATTGGTGGTGGAGAGAATTTGGTTATGGTAATGGAAAGAAGAAAGAAAGTAACAATAAAAAAATATAATAATAATTTAAATAATAAGGTTGAAAATTTATATGGGGAGGAAAATAGAGGAAGGTGAAAAAGTATACAATTGATGGAGATGATGATGGCTGCACAACGACAATGGTGGTGGAGATTTTTTGGCTATGATGATGGAAAGAAGAAAGAAATTAATAATAATAAAATATAATAACAATAATTTAAATAATATAGATTGATGATTTATATGGGGAGAAAAATGGAGGAAGATGAAGAAATGGACAATTGGTGGACATGGTGGTGATTGTGCAGCGGCGTTCGTTGGATGATGGTGGAGAAATTTGGCTATGATGGTGGGAAGAAGAAAAAAGTTAATAATAAAAAAATATAATAATAAGTTAGATAATATATACATACATACATATATACATGCATACATATATATATATATATATATATATATATATTATAAAGCAGAGGACGAAGCATCAGAAGAAGCCAAGTGAAAAGATGTTTAAAAGCCACGTGTCAGTTTTTAGGACAAGTTTAATAGTAGTTTAATAAGATTTTTATAATTAATTGAATTTGAAATAACATTATCTTTTAGAAAAGTTATTAATTAGTTAAAAAATAGAAACACATAGTGAAAGAATTCTAAATGAACTCTTATATTTCATAAAGTTATATGTATCAAATATAATGATAAATATATTATTATTATTATTGTTGTTGTTGTTGTTGATAAATAAAAATAATATATATATATATATATATATATATATATATGTATATATATATATATATATAGTGTATATCTAAAACTTATACTTACTTGCAATTATTTTAAAGTTGAAAATATAAATTAGAATTTATAGAACTCTTATATTTCATAAAGTTATATGTATCAAATATAATGATAAATATATTATTATTATTATTATTATTGATAAATAAAAATAATATATATTTTTGGTGTATATCTAAAACTTATCCTTACTTGCAATTATCTTAAAGTTTAAAATATAAATTATAATTTAATAATTAAATTCAACGTATATATCTACTTGAAATCCCTTTATATATTTAAGTTGTCAATTGATTTTTATAAAAAAAAATTAACAAAAAAACAAAAGAAAGAATGAAAGATAGAAAATAAAAGAAAAGAATTTAAAAAAAAAAAAAAGTGAAAAAAGGGTAAACTACTAAAAGATAATTGAGCGATTGTTAAGTTTAAATTAAAATAATTATAAAATAAAAGTACATAGAAAATAGTTAGTTATCACACTAGAGTGTTCTAATTGGACTCTTATTATTGTTTAACTAATCATATAAGATGTTCTCTATTCAATCAACTTTTTTTGAATTTCAATTGGAGATACAATATCTTCTTAAGGATAAAATAATCTTTTTTTTTAAAAAAATATTAGATGTATTTATTCCATATATATTCCTTATCTTGAACATCTATATCTATATCTTCTATATTAATAATGAGTTAAAAGATTAGAAATATTTAAATTTGAAAATATATTATCTCTTATTAGAAAAAAAGATTTTCATTACCTTAAAAATAGAAACTCATGGTTAAAGAGTTCTAAATGTACTTTTATTCTTTCATGTATTTATCTCTTTAAAAATTCAAATTAATATATAAAACTATCTAAATAAAATTTATTTAAATATACAAAAAAGATTAAAATATATTAATAATACTAATAATAAATAATAAATATAGTAAAAGTAGTAGTGCATGGTGCGTAGTATGTGTAATAATAATAATAATAATTAATTAAATAAATAAATAGAAATAATTGCAATAGTAGTAGGAGGAGGATATTGATTGGGATAAATATAAATTTTAAAAAATAGAGGAGAAAAATCTTATAAAGATTATTATAATTTAATGATTTAATTTTAATTAAAAATAAAAATTTCTCCAATTATCCCACCCATAAAGATTATTATTAAATTTAAATTGAAATCAGTTGTTGGTTGTGAATTCTCCTTTTATATAACAACTATAAGATTTTGCTCCTCTACTTTTTAAAATTTATATTTATTCCAATCAATATCCTAATCAATTAGTTTTTTGAATTTAAATTTAAATAAAATTCAAATTTGAATGAAGTTCTATTAATTAATTATTATAATTTAATGATTTAATTTAATTTAATTTTAAATATAAATAGAAAATCCTTCAATTATCCCACCCATAAAGATTATTATTAAATTTATCAGTTGTTGGTTGTGAATTCTCTTTTTATATATTAACTATAAGATTTTGCTCCTCTATTTTTTAAAATTTATATTTATTCCAATCAATATCCTAATTAGTTTTTTTTTTTTTTGAATTTAAATTTAAATAAAATTCAAATTTGAATGAAGTTCTACTAATTAACTTCTCCTATATGTACTTCTACAATCTATTTATGGGTTTATTTACTGAATTCTTCATATTCTATATTTTTAGATTTTTTTTGTTTTAACAATTTAACTTTTTCATATGCAGATGAATTATGGTGATGTTACATGTTAATCTATTTTTCTAGCTTGAATTCAAGTAAGTAATATTTTCTGCTATGATTTTGTTCATTTCATTTTTGATAAAAACAAATACAAAGAGATAAGTTGTCTTAATTATCCTCATCACTTTTTCTCTTATTTTAGTTGTTGGTGGTGAGAATTCTCTTATCACTTTGATATGGTATATTTGTTCTTGATGCTTATTTTTTTTAAGATTTTTTTTATTTTACTCATAAATTTAAATTCAAAAAAAAATTAATATTTTTTTGCAGTAACACTAGCAACAAAAATAATAGTGTTAGTTATTAGTAAAATCTAAGAATGTAAAAAATATCTTTTAATTATTATTTTATTTATTTGCTTTATAAAAAAATATTATATGTTTAATATTTATATGATTTGAAATGAGCATTTATAAAATTGTGATAGGAAAAGTATGCAAACTAAAAAATAATCTATTTAATTGATTTGTTTTGTTTTGTCTTTCCTTACCATCATAGCAATATTTGACATATATTTGAAATTAGGATCTAATTGTTTAGTAGTTGACATATAAATTATTCATATATAAAGATAAAACTATTTTTATTGACAGATGAATTTTTTTGTATATGTGTTTGAATTTTATCTGAAATTGTTTGAATGTGTTTGTATAGATTAATTATATAAGTAATATAGCATGTACATGTTAATTTATTGTTTCACACTACTAAATAAATACATATTCATTATGAATTTTGACACAAAATAATTAACTATTGAGACTTCATATACTGATGAAGTACTTGTGAAATTTAATGAATTATTTAAATAATATTAAATTAAAATTTTATTTTTTAATAAAAAATTATATTTCAAAATTAAGCAAGATGATAAGTTAATAAGTTATTTATTAAAAATAGCAGACTTATGACATATGTACAAAAATGGGGTGGGTAGATATATGGTGAGGATATTAAAGTTTAATTTTAAAATAAAATAAAGTAAATAAATGACATTCAAAAATATTATTAACAAATTTAGACATTTTAAGAATTGTGAAAATAAATAATAAAAAGAACATATATAAGGAATAATAATTTATGATATATTAAAGAAAAATAGTAGGTACTTATCTTAAGTCAAGTGACATGCTAATTAAAAGTTAAATATTAATATTATATTCGCTACATGTCATTCAAAATTGATACTACTTTCTCCTTCTCAAAACAACTGACATGTTTATGTGTGAAACCAAGCCTGAATATTACGGTTATCAAAAGAAATAGTTGACATTTTTACTAAAATATTTGTCTCAAAATAGTTGTTAGTTTAAAATATTAAAAAATAATTAATTATTTTTTCCAACTCTACATTATCATTAACTATTCTAAAATTAATGAAAATTAAAACACTAATAAGAAATATATCGGTCAAATTACATTTTTAATTAATTATTCTTTAAGAATTGTACAATATTAAATGTGCTAATTGTTTTGAAAAGGGGGAAATAATGTATAACAATTAATGACTTTTATCCATTTGCAAAATATTTTTTGTTCTACAATAAACGTAATATATATATTGCAATTTTTTCACAGTTCTTCGTCTCTTATTACAAATGATAACACTCTTTAAATATAAAAAGTGGATCGATAATAACTGACTTCAAAATAGTATTTTTTTTTCTATTATTTAATTTATGAAGAAGTTTTCTTTAGTTTTTTTTTTTTATTTTTTTTTATTTTTTTAGTGATGATTTTTTTGGTATTGTTGACTTGCAAAGAGATGGGAAAGAAGAAGAATACTACCGACCTAATATTTGTTAAATTGTGATAATAAAATGAACAAAAATATAAAATAATTCTTTTTACAACTACATGATTTTCTTTTTTGTATTTATTTAGTTAGAGATTGGGATTTGGAGAGGGTGGGGAGGGAGAGGGTAGAATTTTTTTTTCATATTTCATTGAAAAATATTATGATAGCTGAACCTTTCTTAAAATAATAAGATTTAAAATAATATAAAAGCAAGTAATTAGATGCAATGTATTATTTATAAATTTTAAACGAAAGAGATGAGAGGCAATATTATAAAAATTTAAAATTGTTATTAACTATCTAAAATCTTTAAATAATAAATAATATAACAAAAAAATACGAAATATAATTTTTTTATTTTTGCAATTACAGAATTATTTTTACTCATAGAGATTTAGTTGGAGGTGGGGAAGGGGGATGTGATGGTATGATAAAGTAAATGATGAAACTTAATTTTTTTTTGTAGTTACATATATATTTTTTTTGTATAATTTAGTTGGGATTTGGGGGGGGGGGGGGGGGGGGGGGGGGGGGGGGGTTGAATTTTTTTTTTTGTTTTTTTTTTTTATAATTTTTGGTGGGAGGGGGGGGGGGGGGAGGAGGAGGGTGGGGTTATAATTTTTCTTTTTAAATTTCATTAAAAATTAATATGGTAGTTGAACTTTTTTTAAAGTAATATAAGTAATATGATTTAACATGATCGAACAAGATATTTTAATATAAAATAATAAAAAATAATATTTTAATATTATTCGCGCATCGCGCAGGTATATGTACTAGTATATATATATATATATATATATATATATATATATATATTTATAGTAAAAAAAATATAAAAAATAATTTTTTGATATTTTCTGATGACTCACTCTCTCAAAGAGAGTGAAATATACTCTCTTTGCCACATAAGCCTTTAAGGGTGTAATAATTTTACTTTAAAATAGCCTGAAAGGGTAATAGGAACCCCGCAAATTATAGATGTGTAGTTGAAAATTCGTATATAGGTTGGGGGGCTTTTGACTAGTTTTTCTTTCTTACTATTATAAAATTAAACATATTAATATACCCCAAATTATTTTTATATCTCTTTTCAAATCAATAATAACATATTAATATACCCCAAATTATATTTTATATCTCTTTTCAAATCAATAATAATTATATTTATTGAATAAGGATATAATAGAAAATTTTATTCAAACTAATCTTGAAGAATTAAAGGAGCACTTATTTAAGAATACTAGTTTGTCTCGCACGTGTAACATGTGTAACGTTTGATTATTTAAAATTAAATAATTTTGTTTATTGCAGAGATTTTTAATAAAGTATAAAAGTTCAAATCACTTTTCAAAAATCTGTCACTCTTTAATAAAATAATGTAAACATAAACATATATACATATATATTTTACCACTAAAAGTTTCAAAGAATTGATGGATCATCACTTGCGTTCGGCATATAGTACCTCTTTCTCGTATCATTAGAGGCTAAGAGAGATGCATCGATTTGCACCATATTTGTGTTACGATTATTTTTTTTATATTTAAAAATCTTTCCTTATTTTTAAAGTCAAATCTTTACAAAATCACTGATTTACGTACTTCAAACTTTTAAAAATTTAGTACTTCTTAAAATTTTCTTATTCTAATGATTTTTTATTTATTTCTAGATTTTTCAAATATTCTTAGAATAAAATTTAATTGATTTAAAATTCTTTAACTAATGTAAAAAGTATTAGTTTTCATTAATTTTAACGACTTTTAATAAGGAAGGGTTTTACTATAAATATATTTTTTTAGTTTTCAACTCTTAAATTAGGAAAAAATAGTGAAATTCGGATGACTTCTAATAAGGAAATGTTTTACCATAAATGTATTTAATTAATTTTTAACTCTCAAATATTAGGAAAAAAATAGTGAAAAGATGATTTTGTCTAAAGCAAATACTTTTAATGAATCCTTCACACTTTTAAGATACTGGTCTAGCCGCACGTGCCTCGTACTGTAACTTTTGATTGATTAAAATTAGAGAATTTTGTCTATTACGAAGATTTTTAATAAAGTGAAAAAATGTCAAATCACTTCTCAAATATCCTTCACACTTTAATAAAATAATATAAACATAACATATATTTTATTGTAAACACATGTATATTTTATCATCAGAAGTTTCAAGTGGTTAATGGATCATCACTTTTGTGTATATCATGCAGTACCTCTTTTTCCTTGTTATTAACCATAATTATAGTATGGTTATCTTCTTTTTTTTTTTTCCGTATTTATGATTTTTTCTTATTCTTAAAGTTAAATCTTTAGAAAATTGATTACTTACTTACAATTTTTAAAAATTTGGTACTTCTTATATTTTTCTTATTCTAATGCTTTCATATTTATTTCTAATTTTTTTAAATCTTCTAAAAATTAGTTAAAGTTGGTTTAGAATTCTTAAACTAATGAAAAGGACATTAGTTATCATTAATTTTGATGATTTCTAATAAGAAAGTGTTAAACAATATTTCTAAGGCCCTTCACACTTTTAATATAGTATAGATATAGATGTAGATATATATAGATATAGATTTATTACATTTTGAAGTCCAATTATGTTATTACTTAATCAATAAGGACTAACTTGACAATTGTATTAAATATTTTTAAAAATTAAAATAAATATAATTTTAACTAAGTATCACAAATAATTTAAATGTCAATCATAAAGCATGTTATCATATTGAACATAAATCAAACTTAAATCCGACAACTACTTAGAATATATAGATGCCGATGAAAATTATAGAAAATGGAGTTAAGAAATTCGAAAAAACAAAAATGATCAATTTGTAAGTGTGGATTCTTTCAACATGATAATGATACTCTTTTCTTTGACTTTCTTTTTAAAAATTATTCCTTCTTCTTCTGTCCGTAATTCATGGAGGAATAGGATGAAGAAGAAGTAAGAACTTTAGGTCCAAAGCAAATAAGAACATACATATCATCAATCGAGTGTCACATAGAATTCCTATGAATTATAATTAGAAACATAACCTTTGATTTTTACGACATATAACAATTGATCATCATCATCTAATCCACTTTATTCCTTGACAACTTCAAATGATTCTTTTTTTTTTTTTTCGATTAAAATTTTCAGCTAAAAGAAAAAAAAAAACATAAAATATGAGAATCAATTGCTAATTTTTAGCCTATTCAAATTACATAATTATAGCAATTGACAAAAATAAATCATCCTATCATTATTGACTAAAATAAAGATAAAATAGATCACGTTGGATGTAAAAGAAAGAAAAATAAGTTGAATCAAAACCAAATAAAAAAGCAAACGAAGAAGAAAGAAATGCATATCATATTATTGAAATCTAATTTGTGTTCACAAAAAGTCACTTAAATAGAATTATATAAGTTTTTTTTTTTTGGTTTAATTGGGTATTTTATTAATTGATGAGAAAAACATTAAAAGTTTTTACAAAAGGGAACAAAACATTAGAAAATCTACAGCCCAACTAGAAATTGAAAAAACACAAAACAGGCCCATTCCAAAGTTAGCCCAACTCAGTGACCCGGTCTGCTTTGGTCATTACATATACCCTTAAAAATAAGGTTTTCCTAAAGCTTATCCGCCGCAGATACTCCAACCTGAAAAAATATTGTCTACTCCACTGTTGAACTTAAGCTTCCTCTGGAAGTTGTTGTGGGTCATCAATTTTGTGCCTTGGTTATTGTACGATAGCTCTCATACCAGCTATCAGAAGTAAGTACCCTGTTCTCTTCTCCATTAATCTTTTCACCATTTTCAAATTCTTATTCAGTAACTTGTGATTTCCTAGCTGTGCTCTCCGGTTGTTGGGAAAATCATATGTTTTGGTGCTTCATTGAAGGGTTTAGACCCCTGAGAGTGCATGAACATGCAGGTAAACCTCCGTCGCTTCATCTTTTTCTGGTCCATATTCTTTAAATCAGTGCTCTGTGAACTGTGCTTTTTCTTGTAGCTACTGCTGGGAGGGAGATAACAAGATGCTCGGACTCGTATGTAGCTGAAATGTGTATCACTCTGCAGGTGTATCATTAGAAGATCTAGTAAAAACCTTTCCTTACACCGCGAGTCCTTTTTGTTGGTTGTAGTAGAATAGGCTATGTAGCTTTGTATAGCTTTGATGAGTGTAATTTTTGTACATATTTGTTTTGCTCAAGTTAAGATTTAGCCTAGTCAGCCCTTTTAGCCCCTCACTGGTGAAATTCTCATGTATGGACACTGCATCTTGTCACTGTTTAGAATTCCCTTTCCTTTGGTTTCTAGTTGCTGAAAACTTGTAAAAATGAAATCACCTTTATCGATTGCATGATTTGCCGCATGATCTGCTAACGGGTTGCCCTTTCTCATTATCTATTATACTTGTATCCACTTGTTGTTTGTTAATCTCCATATTTTCTCTACATAGCTTTCTAAATTTCATGGACATGCCCATTCCTTAGTGATTATCTTCTGCACAAATAATAAGTCTGTTTGAAACATTATTTTATCATACCATGAAGTACTGCAATGTCTAACTGCTTGTAGCATAGCCATAATTTCTGCTTCCACATTTGATGTATCATCCATTCTGGCTCCTTGGGCATAGATTAGGTCCCCCTGAGTGTCTCTTAGGCAGAAAGCATATGATCTCACTCCAGGATTCCCCCTAGATGCTCCATCAGTGTTATACTTCACCCACCAATCATCAGGAAATCTCCACATTACTCTAGTGATCTTCATTCTGGTTGTTCTCTGCTCCAATGCTACAATAATCTCTGGCCAAATCATAGGGTATTGCTGACTTGGTCTTCGCACTTTAAGTAACATACCAATGTTCTAATGACATTGTATATCACTTTGTGCACAAAACTATATTTTCCTTCATGTTTGATAGAGTTCCTTCCTTTCCACAGCTCCCATATAATCATGCTAGAAACAACCTTATAGTATGTTTTGGCTCTCTTTATGCTATCCATGTTCCACCATGCAAGTATAGACTCGCTGAAATATGTCTATTCAAAGTAATACCTACAAAAGAAGACAAATAGGACCAAGTCCTTTTAGCATGTGGAGCCCTTAGAAACATATATGAAATGGTTTCCTGCTCCAGATTAGTACAACACCAACACCTAGTAGTCCTTGCATACCCCATCTTCTCATATATTTATCTACAGGCACTTTCTCTTTCCAAATTCTCCATATTAGAAAAGCCATTTTGAAAGGCAGACCTTTTATCCTGATGTCTTTAAATACATTATTCTTTCCTTCTCTTTGTCTGACATATTCCCATGCTGACTTTACAGTAAAGTTTCCTGTAGTTTCTAACATCCAAATAGGTCTATCTGCTCCTATACCAGTAACTGGAGACTGTATTTTATCAATGGTAAGATCTTTGATATCTTAGTTCATCAACTGAGTAATCAATTGTTCATTCCACCTATCTTCACTCATTATATCCTTCACCGTCTGGTATTTGTTGTCCCACTCTTTGCTATGATCAACTATGGTATACAGATTACCATATCCTATCCAATTATCAAACCATAGACTTGTTTTTCCATCTTTAATCTTCCACAATATCTCGTGTTCTATCAAATCTCTTGCCTGTAGCATCTTCTTCCATACCAGTGAGACAGAGCCTGTCTTCCACATAACTTTATTAGGATGATTGTTCCTGCAGTACTTATTATGCATATAAGTACTTCAAATTGAAGCTTTTGTCCTAAAGTTCCACCATAATTTATAGAATAGAGCCATGGACACATCTTGAATCCTTCTAAACCCTAGCCCTCCTTCTTCTTCTTTAGGAAAGCATAAAGATTTCTATCTAACCCAATGCCTACTCTTTCCCTCCTATATAACTACTCCAAGAAAATTGAGCAAACATTTTATGTATAGCAGTCATAACATTTAGAGGGAGACTCATAGTTGATAAGCAGTGAATAGGAATACTTTGCAGCACATGTTGATTAGAATTGCTCTTCCACCATAAGAAAGAATCTTACCTTTACAGCCTAGCGATTTGGAACTAATTTTATTCAGCAAAGATTGATAGAATAGTTTATTCTTTCTCATGTGAAATATAGGACATCCCAGATAAGTAAAGGGGAACTCCTTAGGATACCGAGTGTCACCTCAACCATGATACCAGTACTTTGAGATAGTCCTTTGTGCAAATAAATTGCACTTCTCTCTTTATTAACCTTCTGACCTGATACTATCTCATATCTTTCCAATGTGCTTGCCACAACCTTCGTAGTATCCAATTCAGCCTTGCATAATATGATCATATCATCAGCAAATGCAAAATGGTTGAACTTGGGACTCCCCCTAGGTAATCCATACATCTTGAATTCCTTCTTTAGAATTAAGGTTTTCAATGCTCTAGACATAAATTCAGCTGCTATAATAAAAAGAGTAAGGGATAAGGGATCTCCCTGCTTCAATCCTCTTTGAGATCTAAAGAATCTCTTTGATTAGCCATTTATCAAAATAGAATACCAATTATTTCTCACCAATATGTAAATCATATCAATGGTTGTTTCTGAGAAAACTACCCTTCTTAACACCTTAGTTAAGTACGAGCAATCAACCCTGTCATAAGCCTTCATGTCAAGTTTAATCACCATATTAGGAGCATTTCTTTTTTTTTTCTTATTTCTGAGATAACTTCTTAGACTACCAGAATATTTTTAGTAATACTTCTACATTGAACAAACCCAGCCTGTTCTTCTGATATGATCTCAGGTAGATACTTCTTTAACCTTTCATGAATAATTCTAGAAAAAACTTTATTAACAAAGTTACTTATATTGGTCTCAAATCAGAAAAGGTATTAGTCACTAATTTCCTGGGTAGAAGTACCAAATTTGTATGGGTTACAAATCTTGGTAGTTCATACCTACAGAAGAAAGAAACTACCATTAAATGAACATCACCCCCTATAATTTCCCAAGAATCTTGGAAAAAAGCACCCGTCATACCATCAGGACCAACAACAGTGTCCCTATTCAAACGCATTACTACTTGCTTCACATCTTATCTGGGACTTTATTCAGTTCAAATTCATTATTGTTTCCTTAAATCTCAAACTATTTCTGAAAGAAACTAATAGCTGCATCTGCAATATATCCTTGATTCTCCAACCATTGTCCTTCTTCTTTCTGAATCCTTTTAAGCTTCAATCTATTTCTTCTCCCTTTGACCACTACATGAAATTTTTTTGTATTTTCTTCCTCATCTTTGAACTATTGCAACTCTTCTTTCTTCTTCCAGAACTCTTCCTCTCTTCTAAGTTGAACATTCACTTCTACTTGAGCCTTGAACAAAGCTTCCCTATTTTTCCCAGATGGAGAGATTTCAAATTGGTGCTCCCTGACTTTGATGATATCCTCTAGAGTAGAAATTTCTTGGAATATATTCCCAAAACTCTCTCTACTCCATTTTTCTAATATAGCTTTGACCTTCTTTAAGAATCTAAAAGTCTTAGCAATTTCTTCCTGAACATTCTTAAAACTAAGTTGCAGAGGAGTGTGGTCTGAACTACTTCTAATCAGATGCTCCACCTCAATTACTGGAAAGAGATCACTCATTTTATCATTACCAAACACTCGATCCAGTCTCTTAAAAATACAATCCTCATCCGTTCAACCATTCCACTAGGTATACTTGCTTCCTTTAAATCCCAAATCCACAAGGTTTCAAATATTAATACAGTGCTTAAAATCCTTTGTTTCTGCAGTAGTAACAGGAAGGCCACCTGTAATACCCCGTATACTTCTAAGCTAGAAAGCGAACCGTTGTTCCTACGTGTGAAACCTCTAATATTGTAATTCATATTTGAGTACATGACTTATAATTATTATCCTAGTTAGAATAAAGCTTATGATGTGTAAAACATGTTAATAAGAGTCACTTAGAGTGATGCAAGCTAAGAGCTTTTGAATCTATCAGGTTTTAGTGTTTGATTTCACTAGGGTCATCTTTGAATGAGTATAACTTGATGTATATATGGTATTTGGAAGATTTGGACACACCAAGTTATAGATAATCAAATTAACTTTCCAACGATACCAATTTTGCCTTAATTTGATAACCGAGCAAAAAGTTATGACCTTGCAAAGTAGAGTGCGTCACCTAGCAATCGCCTAAGGCTACTGGAATTATTGTGCCATGGGCATGTGTCACCCATCCAATTTTAGGCGATGGGAAATGCGATGCCCAACCTATTTTTAGCGATGGGCAATGCGCCACACAACTTAGCTTAAGCTATAGGCAATGCGCCGCATGTCCTATGGCCCAAGGGCGTAAAAACTTTGTTTTTAAGTTTTTTTAAGGGCAACCAAGTCTTTTTACACTTCTTAAATGTCTCTAAACATAACCTTATAAAATTAATAGCTCCTAATGACATTTTAACCCTATTAACATCATAAGTTCATCATCTAAGAACACAAGAGGAGAAAAACAACTAGGGTTGCACAATCAAGCTTGAAACTCCAATCTTTCAATAATTTCATAACCATAATGGTATGCGGGGTTTATGAACAAGGATACACTTTCGTACTTGTGCCCAAAATATGATCTTTATTTAAGATTTCATAATTTGCAAATTAGGGTTCATACCCAATTGTCATTGTTTCAAGATTATGATGTTACAAGTGACTTAAATATTGAATTGCATGTTCATTTTAACATCTTTATGCGTATGATATGATTTTATAGATTTTCAAATGAGTTTTTAAGCATGATATTGTGAGTTTGATTTCATTACTTTAGATATTTTTGAAGTATTTCAAGAATTATATTAAGCATAGTGCTTTACTATGAACTTGCATGAGTTTAAAGCATGGGTTTTTACGCCCTAAGTCTAAGTTCTGATATTTCAAGAAGATTATGATTTAGCCCCTTTTATGAGTTATTTATCAAGATTTAAGAAAGAAAATTGATCTTTTGATCCTAAGCTAAGACAAGGAATCCACATTGTTTATACAGTTTGAGATTTAAAGAAAGAGAAACATAATTGGTTTTAATTACAAACCCTTGTGTTGTTTTAAGGTGGATTTCCAAAAGCTCTGAGCGATAAGTATGGGAGTTGTATTTACCATCGATTTGGGTATTATTCTAAAGGTTCATGCCCCAGAACTACATGCCACCGTAGGTTTATAATTTTCCCATAGTGGGCTAAGATAGTGATCACTTAAGTTAAGGTTCTATTCCAATGGAAAGGGTAGAACAGCTCTCCCTAACGTGGGTAATACGTTGGACTCCATGACAGCTCACATGGTTTATATCGGTTAGAAGTACCTCCCAAAGTCCTTAATCCCTAAGATAAAATGACAGAACAAATTTTAGAAACTAAGTGTGGTGACTCACAGAATTACTTTTACGCTTTACTTCTCATGACTATGATTTTACAGTTTTGATTACTCAAGCCAAAGTGAGTCACTTACACTTAGCATGCAATTTTTGACAGTTTGTATGAACATTGTACTACTATTTTTACTTATGCATTCATTCTCATATGCTTAATACGTTCCAAAAGTACTAATCCTCATATACGTCTATGTGCTACATTGTTTAATAATATAGGTTCAGATGCTCAGTTCCAGCAGCTTGATTGACCGCGGGTATCTTTATCTACATCCCGATAGTTGGTGAGTCCTCGTGGTTCGAGGACCTATTTATTCAGACTTTTAGCTTTATGCAGTATTTGCTCAGTTGTTTTCAATTCAGTTTGAGTCAGTTGGGGGTTTGTCCCAACGACTCTCTAGTTATTAGAAGTAGAGGCTTGTCAGACTGTTAGTAATGTTTTAGATTTCCAGTATTAGTTTTTTAGATTTTTAAGCCAAGCACTTTCAGACTTTATGTTTATCTAAACTCAGATCAGTTAAGAAAATAAATGTTGTATTTCAGTAGTTCAGTGGATTCACATGCCTAAGTTACTTATATTATGAGTTTCAGAATCAGAAGAAGGCTCAAAGGATTAGCTTGGGGTTACTTGTAGCCTTGAGAACCGTGTGACATCTCGGGACATGTTTTCGAGGTGTTACAAATTGGTATTAGAGCCTAAGGTTTAAATATTCCTAGGGAGTTGAAAAAGCCGCATTACATAGAGTCTTGATCATGGATATGAAGCGCGCCACATTTATGAGCAAAAGGCTACGAAACGTTTTAGGAAATCATCTTTTTCTTTTATGATCTATCGTGCTTACAACGCCTTTATCTGCTTTTAACTCATGATCTTATATGAAAAAATATACCTCCTCACCGAGATAACACATACAAAAATGATAACCAGCCACCCCAGCCTACTGACCCTCTGAACGAGAATATATTCCATGCTGAATTTTGAGCTGCTATTCAGGCATTGACCCAAGTTGTGACTGCCAATGTTCAGGGAAGCCATCAGACTACATTCCTACTTCAGCAGAATAATGATTTAGCTGCAGCCAGGGTCTGTGACTTTATGAGAATGAACCCGCTTGAATTTTTTGGGTCAAAAGTAGGTGAGGACCCACAACTCTATCTTGATGGAGTTAAAAAGATCACCTAAATTATGTATGTTACCGAGGAGGAGAGCATAGAATTGGCATCCTGAAGGGTGTTGCTTATGATTAGGTGGTTATGTGGAAGAATGGTAGAAGTGAGGATGCAACTCTCCTAAGTTGGCAGGTATTTCAGGATGCATTCCTAGACAGGTTTTTTGTGCGTGAGATGAGAGAAACTAAGATAGAGGAGTTTATGAACCTGAGGCAGGGCTCGATGACAGTGAGGGAGTACTGCCTTAAGTTCAACCAGTTGTCTAAGTATGCTCCAGATTTAATAGTTGACCGTAGATCTAGTATGAGTAAGTTTATTACTGGAGTGTCTGGATTGGTAGTTAAGGAGTGTAGGACTACCATTCTTATTGGGGATATGGATCTTGCTAGGATGAGAATTCATGCTCAAAAGATTACGGAAAAGAAATTGAATGTGTGAGAGAGAGAAAATAAGAAGGCTAGAATCGGACAATTTGAGTTAGGCCAAGCCAGGTTTGAAGGGGGGAATTGTTCGCAGTTTCAGAGTCACTAATTTATTCCAGCACCGGCTTCAGCTAGCACCCCCGCACCCAAAACCAAGCAAGACCTATTGGATAGGACTTTTTTTTAGGTCTTAGAATAGTGTGAGTGGGAGGCCCAATTATCCGACCTGTGCTAAGTGTAGTAAAGCTCATCCCGGTGAGTGTTTGGGAGGAACAAATGGTTGCTAAGGTTGTGGTATGGTGGGCCACAAAATCAAAGAGTGTTCGTATGCTAAGCAAGAAAACAGGTATGCTCATCCCCAGACTCAAGCTACTAGTGCACCAACTCCACTAGGTCGCCCAACCCCTCCTTAAGGTGTATCATCCGGTACCGGTGGTGGTCAGCGCCAGAATTGGTTTTATGCTTTACCATCCCATCAGGAGCAGGAGAGTTCACCATATGTTGTTACTGGTATGCTTCGTGGCTTTTATCTTGATGTTTATGTGTTGTTAGACCCAGGGTCAAATCTTTGTTATGTGACTCCGTTGGTTGCGGTAAACTTTAAAATTGATCTTGAAAAGCTTTCTAAGCCCTTCTTAGTTTCTACCCCAGTGGGTGAGTCAGTTGTTGCCAAACAGATCTATAGAAAGTGCCCTATCACTATCCTTCATAGGATCATGTTAGTAGATTTAATAGAATTAAATATGGTGGACTTTGACCTTATTCTGGGTATGGATTGGATTCATTTTTATTATGCATCCATAGATTATCGCACCTGAGTGGTGAAGTTTTAGTTTCCAGATGAGCCCGTCTTTGAGTAGGAAGGTAATTCAGTATCTCCCAAGAGCCATTTCCTATCCTATCTCAAGGCCAGAAAGTTGATATAAAAAAGGTGTATTTATAATTTAGTTCGAGTCAAAGACACTAAGTCTGAGACTCCCCCAGTTTAGTCAGTCCGCGTAGTCAATGAGTTTCCTGAAGTCTTTCTTAAAGATCTGCCAGGGGTACCTCCGAATAGAGAAATTGAATTTGGAATTGATCTTCTTCCTGATACTCAGCCCATCTTCATTCCTCCATATCGTATGGCTCCGACCGAGCTTAAAGAGTTGAAATAGCAACTCAAGGACCTTTTAGATAAGGGTTTCATAAGGCCGAGTGTCTCTCCATAGGGTGCTCCCATCCTATTCGTGTGAAAGAAGGATAGATCTCTCCGAATGTGCACCGACTACTGTCAGCTGAATAAAGTCACAATCAAAAACAAATATCCTTTTCCTAGGATTGATGACTTAGTTGACCAACTCCAAGGTGCAAGTTACTTCTCTAAGATAGACCTTAGATCCAGCTATCACCAACTTAAAGTAAGGGAATTTGATATTCCAAAGACAACTTTCAGAACCAGTTACGGTTACTTTGAGTTTCTAGTCATGTCCTTCGAGCTAACAAATGCCCTAACAACCTTTATGAACCTGATGAACCGTGTGTTCAAATAGTACCTAGACATATTTGTCATAGTCTTTATCAACAATATCCTTGTATATTCCCATAGTGAAGATGACCATGTAAATAATCTTAGAATCGTGCTACGAACTCTTAGAAATCACCAGTTGTTCACCAAATTCAGCAAGTGTGAATTTTGGCTAAGGTCAGTAGCTTTCCTGGGTCATATTATCTCTGTTGATGGCATTAGAGTCGATCCTCAAAAGACTGAAGCAGTAAGAAATTAGCCTAGACCTATCTCTCCATCAGATATAAAAAGTTTCTTGGGTTTAGCCAGCTATTACTGATGGTTTGTTAATGGGTTTTCATCTATTGCGTCCCTCTTATCTAGATTGACTCAAAAGAAAGTTAAGTTTCAGGAGTTGAAGGCTCAATTTACTTCAGCCCCAGTTTTGGCATTACCTAAAGGTATAGATGGATTTGTTATTTATTGTGATGCTTCTAGAGTTGGTCTGGGTTGTGTTTTGATGCAGAGAGGTAAGGTCATAGCCTATGCCTCTAGACAGCTTAAGACTTACGAGAAAAACTACCCTACTCACGATCTTGAGTTAGTTGTGGTTGTTTTTGACTTGAAAATCTGGAGGCACTATCTATATAGAGTATATGTTGATGTGTTCATGGACCACAAAAGCTTTCAATATGTGTTTATGCAGAGAGAGTTGAACCTCCGTCAGAGAAGGTGGTTAAAATTATTAAAAGACTATGACATGAGTGTATTGTATCATCCGGGTAAGGCTAATGTTGTGGTAGACACCCTTAGTAGACTATCTATGGGTAGTGTTACTCATGTGACGAATGATAAGAAAGATTTAGTTTGGGAAGTTCATCGGTTAGCTAGACTAGGTGTGCGGTTGGTTGACTCAGCTGAGGGGAACGTGTGGGTTCAGAATAGTTCAAAATCTTTCTTAGTTTCTGAAGTGAAGGAGAAGCAAGATAAAGACTCTAGTTTGGTTAAGTTGAAGGAGTCAGTTAGAGATCAGAAGTTAGAGGTTTTCTCCCAATGTGGAGATGGTGTGTTGAGATACCAGAGTAGACTTTGTGTGCCGTGCGTTGATGGTTTGAGCCAACGGATTATGGCTGAAGTGCATGGTGCGCGTTACTCTATTAATCCAGGAGCCACTAAGATGTACCCCAATCTGCGAGAAGTGTATTGGTGGAGTGGTATGAAGATAGATATTACAGAATTTGTGGCCAAGTGTGACATTTGTCAACAGGCTAAGGTAGAGCATCAAAGGCCTAGTGGTACTTTGCAAGAGTTTAGTATTCCCACTTGGAAGTGGGAAGAGATGAATATGGACTTTGTGACAAGGTTACCTCGTTTGCGTCAGAAACATGATTCAATTTGAGTCAGTATAGATATATTGACCAAATCAATCCATTTCCTACCAGTTCACACGTCCTACTCGGCCGAAGATTATGCTAAGTTGTACATTAGAGAGTTGGTCAGATTGCACGGAGTTCCTTTGTCTATCATTTTTGACAGGGGTACTCAGTTTACCTCTCACTTTTGGAAAACATTTCAAAAGGGTCTTGGTACCCAAGTTCACCTCAGTTTAGCTTTTCACCCTCAGACAGATGGTCAAGCAGAAAGGACCATTCAGATCCTTAAGGATATGTTGAGGGAATGTATTCTTGACTTCAAGGGTAGTTGGGATGATCACTTGCCATTGATTGAGTTTGCCTACAATAACAGTTACCATTCAAGCATTCAGATGGCCCCGTTTGAGGCTCTCTATGAGAGAAGGTGTAGATCACCGATCATTTAGTTTGAGGTGGGTGAGGCCACTTTGATAGGGCCAGATGTGGTGTTTGAAGCCATGAAGAAAGTCCAATTAATTCGAGAAAGGTTGAAAACAACCTAGAGTCGTCAGAAATCATATGGGGATGTGAGGAGAAGGGATCTTGAGTTCGAAGTGATGACTTAGTTTACTTGAAGGTTTCACCTATGAAATAGGTGAAGAGATTTGGTAAAAAAGGGAAGCTTAGTCCCGGATATGTTGATCCTTACAGGATATTGAGCCGTGTTGGGAAGGTGGCATATGAGCTTGAGTTGCCTGCAAATTTGTCATTCGTTTACCCTGTGTTCCATGTATCCTTATTGAAGAAATGTATTGGTGATCCAGCTGTGGTAGTACCCATAGAAATCACATATATTCATGATAGCCTCGATTATGAAGAGATTCTAGTTGAGATTCTTGATCACCAGACTCGTAGACTAAGGAACAAATAAGTTCCCTTGGTCAAAGTTCTTTGAAAAAATTAGTCCGTTGAGGGTGCTACTTGGGAAACGGAAGTAGACATGCGAGCCAAGTACCCTCACCTTTTCTCTCAAGTTCAGACTCAGTTTAAGGTAACAAGTTTCCTCAGATTTCCTTTTTTTATTTTTAGCTCCAGCTTTATATAGTTATTTCACGATAGTTAGTTCAATCACCGATTGGTTTAGTCATGCAGTTATGTTTTGAGTCATATGAAGTTTAGTACATTATTTCATACCCTCAGTATTCTCAGTCTAGCGAATCTCATTCAAGGACGAATGTTCCCAAGAGGGAGACATTGTAATACCCCGTATACTTCTAAGCTAGAAAACGAACTGTTGTTCCTATGTGTGAAACCTCTAATCTTGTAATTCATATTTGATTGCATGACTTATAATTATTATCCTAGTGAGAATAAAGCTTATGATGTGTAAAACATGTTCATAAGAATAACTTAGAGTGATGCATGCTAAGAACTTTTGAATCCATCAAGTTTTAGTGTTTGATTTTGCAAGGGTCATTTTTGAACGAGTACAACTTGATGTATATGTGGTATTTGACAGATTTAGACTCACCAAGTTGTAGATAATTGAATTAGCTTTCTAACAATACCAATTTTGCCTTAATCCGATAACCGAGCACATAATTATGACCTTGCAAAGTGGAGTGCGTCGCCTAGCAATCGCCTAAGGCTACTGGAATTGTTGTGCCCTGGGCAATGCATCTCCCAACCTATTTTAGGCGATGGGAAATGCGACGCCCAACCTATTTTAGGCGATAGGCAATGCTCTACACAACCTAGCTTAGGCTATAGGCAATGCGTTGCATGCCCTATGGCTCAAGGGTGTAAAAACTTCGTTTTAAGTCTTTTTAAGGGCAACCAAGTCTTTTTACACTCCTTAAATGTCCCTAAACATAACCTTACAAAATTAATATCTCGAAATGATATTTTAACCCTATTAACATTATAAGTTTATCATCTAAGAACACAAGAGGAGAAAAATAACTAGGGTTGCACAATTAAGCTTGAAAGTCCAATCTTTCAACAGTTTCATCACCATAAGGGTATGTGGGATTTATGAACAAGGATACCCTTTCATCCTTGTACCCAAAACAAGATCTTTATTTAAGATTTCATATTTTACAAATTAGGGTTCATACCCAATTGTCATTAATTGAAAATTATGATGTTATAAGTGACTTAAATGTAATGTTGAATTGCATGTCTATTTTCATATCTTTATGTGTATGATATGCTTTTATAGATTTTCAAATGAGTTTTTAAGCATGATATTGTGAGTTTGATTTCATTACTTTGGATATTGTAGAAGTATTTCAAGAATTATATTGAGCATAATGCTTTACTATGAACTTGCATGAGTTTAAAGCATGGTTTTTTACGCCCTAATTCTAAGTACTGATATTTCAAGAAGATTATGATTTTAGCCCCTTTTATGAGTTTTTTTTACCAAGATTTAAGAAAGAAAGTTGATCTTTTAATCCTAAGCTAGGACAAGGAATCCACATTGTTTATACAGTTTGAGATTTAAAGAAAGAGAAGCATAATTGGTTTTAATTACAAACCTTTGTGCCATTTTAAGGTGGATTTCCTAAAGTTCTGAGCGATATGTATGGGAGTAGTATTTAGAACTAAGTTGGGTATGATTTCAAAGGTCTCATGCCCCAGAACTACGTGCCACCGTAGGTTTATGATTTGCCTATAGTGGGCTAAGATAATGATCACTTAAGTTAAGGTTTTATTTCAATGGCAAGGGAAGAACAACTCTCCCCAACGTGGGTAAGACTTTGGACTTCATGACAGCTTACATGATTTATGTCGGTTAGAAGTACCTCCTAAAGTCCCTAATTCCTAAGACAGAATGACAGAAAAGGATTTAGAAACAAAGTGTGGTGACTCACAGAATTACCTTTACGCTTTACTTCTCATGACTATGATTTTACAGTTTTGATTACTCAAGCCAAGGTGAGTCACCTACACTTAGCATGTAGTTTTTGATAGTTTGTATGAACATTGCATTACTATTTTTACTTATGCATTCATCCCCATATGCTCAATACATTTCAAAAGTACTGATCCATATATATGTCTATGTGCTACATTATTTATTAATATAAGGTCAGGTGCTTAGTTCTAGCAGCGTGATTGACTGCGAGCATATTTATGTACATCCCGATAGTTAGTGAGTCCTTATGGTTTGAGGCCCCATTTATTCAGACTTTCTGCTTTATGCAGTATTTGCTCAATTATTTTCTATTCAGTTTGAGTCAGCTGGGGGTTTGTCCCAGCGACTCTCTAGTTATTAGAAGTAGAGGCTTGTCAGACTGTTAGTAATGTTTCAGATTTCCAGTATTGGTTGTTTAGATCTTTAAGCCAAGCAATTTCAGACTTTATGTTTATCTAAACTCAGATCAGTTAAGACAATAATTTTTGTATCTCAGTATTTCAGTGGATTCACATGCCTAAGTTACCTATATTATGAGTTTCAGAATCAGAAGAAGGCTCAAAGGGTTAGCTTGTGGTTACTTGTAGCCTTGAGCACCGTGTGACGTCTCTGGACACATTTTCGGGGTGTTACACCACCCAACTTCTCTTTTTCATTTGTTATAACATTAAAATCCCCTCCCATTAACCATGGATCATTAATGTTATGAGTCATTTCTTTTGGTGATTCCAATAGCTCTACTCTTTTATTTGGGGAACATTTAGCATAAACTAATGTTAATCAACCCTGCTTCTTGGATTTGCAACTTCAAAGTTAGCTGCTGTTCCATATCTCCTACCACTGAATAAGTGATCATATCATACATAAAGGCCTATATTTTCCCTGTTCCATTAGATACTACATGCTGCATTTCTAACTTTCTTTTGTAATCTTCAATTGATTGATTATTTTGGAAACTTTCCATCAATTCTGAAATAAAATTAATGTATCTTATGGAGATTAGTCAATCTTGTGAATGCCTGTTGGGTATTCACTGATCTGATATACCAAATAAGAGTTTTCATTTGATTTTATTCTTTAAAGAGCTTCAAGTCTGCATTGATGATGATTTTAAAACTTTTTCTTTTCTTCTCTGTACCCTTTGCTTCTCTTTCAATTTATCAATCTGCTTTGGTGACAAATTACCTTCTATTGAAACTCTATCAATAGTAGCTTCCAGATCCTCCTCATCAAACAGATTTTATTGTTGTTAGCATACTTTAATTGATTTTCATGAATGGCCAAAGGTAAGACATCTTCTACCACTTTTAATTCTACCTCATTTTTCTTTTTAACCATTACTTCCAGTTGCATTGAGTTCTCTTTAATTGAATTTTCCTTCTACACCTGTTCTTTGCTTGTAATATTCACTCCTTCCACCTGTTCAGCATTCTCCTCCATGGGATGTTCTTTCTGTGAGTTTTGTATATATTGATTCCTTTTGCTCTCTTTATTCAAAGTTTTGCTTCCAAAGCTACTAGTTACCCATTCTTTGGTACTTTGTTTGTCATGCTCCAGCTCCTTCGCCATTTCAAAATTATCGTCCTCCTTTTCTTTATTAATAGGATCATCAAGTTTGTCATCCTTAGCTAATGCATCAAAAGTATTAGAAGTGTGAACTTCTGTCTATTACTCCTCTTCTACTTCCCCAAGTATATGTCCATACTTGTCTTTTCTATATTTATTCCTTCTAGTGAACCACTGGTTCTTATATCTTTGTCCCCTTCTTTGATTATTCAGAACATCCCCTTCCTCTTTATCTTTATTTCCTTTCCCTTGTTCTGCAAGTTGTTTTCTCTGCTCCACCACTTTCTCCTCATGTAATTCAGGATGTTTGTTCCAACAATTATCTTCATCATGCCCCTGTAAACAACACTCCTTACAATATTTGCGCATATAGTCATAATGAAGAAAAAAAAAGAAAATAATAAAGGAAGCAAAATCAAATCAATTTCTTAAGCCACCAACTTTATTAACTCACTCCTGTTTTTTATATCTATTCTCTAATATAAAATTAAGAACACCGAATCTTTCTAGGTTTCTTGTTTTAAATTTATCTTAGATTTCCTGAAACTGACTTAAAGCAAATCATTTATTGCCTGCCTAATCAAATCCAATCTCAAGTCTTTGCTAAGTTTGGCAGTGTTTTGAAAAAAAGAAACTTACACGTGTGATATTATCGTAATCTGTCCATTTCATTTACTTGATTTTTATAAAAAATAAATATTTTACTTTTTACTCATCAATTAGTAAAGCAAGAAAATTTTAATATTTTCTTTATATTATTCTTAATATAAATAATTACATAAACTAATAATTCCCTTATTTCATTTTATTTAAATCCTATACTACAAATGAATATTTTATTTTATTTATTCATTTTAGTAAATTAAGAGAGTTTTTTGTTTTAGTAAATTAAGAGAGTTTTATTAATCCTTTTAAATTCTACCATTAGTATTAAGTAATTACGAAGTAGTGATAGTCAAATTTAAAGTTAAAAACATTATTAATAAAAGTACTTTACTAAAATACGCATCTAATTAAACATTTCTTAAACAAAGACAAATAATATGAAATTGAGAGATTACTCATTATTAAGTCTTAAAACTGTTTTTAATTGTACGTGCTTGTACTAATAAAATAATACATAAATGAATATTTCCTTGGACGTCTATTATATGAGTTATGGGTCAAATACATAAATAATTCTAAGTTTTTAAATTTCATATGTGAACTATGAGAATATAAACTTTCTACCTGAACTATCACCCAAAGATTAGTGAAACACACCTTGATTAATATCAAATATAGTGTGTACTATACTCTCTTTTATTAAAAAATTCTGCCAGATGGCACTTACATGAAAAAATGATTTACCGTGACAAAAACCATAAAATAAATTAATAAGAATTAGGTTAAAAGTTATGGTTGCCCCCAAGGGGGTGGTTGAGTTGGTTTGAGGGGCACTTTTCATAGCAGAGGTCATGGGTTCGATCCATCCCTAATGCCTTCTCAATCGAGCTCGTCGCACGGGGTTTAACTAGTGCGGTTTACATCTCCTATGTGGTTTGCAAGCTACTGCACAGTGAGAGGTTTACCCAGTGCGTATACAGTGCTCACCCGAATGGTAGAGGGTATAGCGGCTGCAGAATTTTCTGGAGTTTCCAAAAAAAAAAAGTTATGGTGAAAGGCTAAGGATTATTACCGTACAAAATAATTTATTCTACATCAAGACATCCATCATCTTTTTCTCTACCTTCTCAGTGTCACACCCCTTTTTCAATTCCAAAAAGATTTAGATTTTAAGTTCGAAATTATTATCAAAGTGACAAAAGATGAAAAAAAAATTATTTCTAAAAGGATTATTTACATTTAAACTCAGAGTCGCCACTTGGCATAAATTGGGTGTGACAAGTCACCTTTGAAAATTCTTTTCAAAAACAGTTTGACTCTAAAAAATTGCTCCGCGAATAGAGATTCCAGATAAGAAATTCTGTTGACTGAGGGGAAGGTGTTACGCACCCCTCGATCCCGTGGTTCGACCACGGTCGCTTGGTGGAGCGTATCAGCTAATTTGACATTACGAATGTATAAACCACATGAAAACACATAAAATAATCAATCAAACACACAAATAAAACAACTCTAAAATATAGTATCCAGTCCAATTATACAGTCCAAAAATAAAAAAAATGCAAAAATGTAAATCCTATTCTAAGCTAATCCTAAAACTACGCTCCAATGCATTACCCGATGTCTCAGGCCTTGATCACGAGCCTCCTCTGCATACATGATACTTCAAGGCATTTCCCGATGAGTAAATACAAGTGATCACGGGGCATTCCCCAGCTAAATGAATACATCTTCAAATGAGAGAAAAGAGAACCATTCAGCAAACATTCCACATTACTCAACAATCCATAAATTTGCCTACCCGAACCTAAGCTTTTGCCTTTTATTCCTCGCTCTAAAACATGATAGTATCGACGTTCGATATCAACAATGAATTAAAATATCACAATATTCACTTTTTATTGATTTTCAATTCCCACCCCCAAATCAACAATTTTAATTCTCAAACAGGATTTTTTTCACTACGTAATTCATAACCAAAGAAACAACAAAACAACCATTCAACAATAACAACGATCAATACTTCACACAAATATTCGATTTGATGCACCAAATATAATTAATAATGAAATAAAAGAGGGAAAGATTAGAATTGGACCTCAACTTGAAGATTTCAATATATCGAAGGTAGAATCGCGCCCAGAAAAACTCAATTTGGAACTCGAATAACGAACCACCGACTCAATAATGAGAAATAATGACTCGCACGAATTTGAATCTCGAGAAATAAGAAGTAGTACTCAAATCACCGTTGAAAATGCGAAAACCTGAAGCAGTCTCGCTGAAATCAGCTAGTTTGGTCGCTGATATATTTTTTGATCAGCGGGGTTACTGATTTTGGTGGATTTCTGGGCCATTAGATTATGGGTCGCTTTTAGCGATGTTTTCTGACGAATTTGATGCTGTTGAAGCTAGAAACTCTGGTCGACGGAGCATACCTCTCTTCACTGGCTTTTTTTTGTCAGTTTCTTTCTGGTTTCTCTTCTCTATTCTCTCTATCTGATTTCTCTACTCTAATTCCCGAAACTTTAATCTCTCTCTCCGTGTGTATGTGTGTGTTGCATATATGGAAGTGGTGAGTGATATGTGTTCTTGGTGTATTTTGTGATTTTTATGTCTTTTTTCAGGTGTGTTGGTGGAAAAGAAAAGAAATATGGTCCTGTATGTGTCTGGTGGCCCCCCTTTTTGTGACCTGATGAATGAAGGTATGTATATCCCTTTTTTTGTTTTTACTGTGGGCCCTCCATTTTTGTCATTTTTCAATTTGTCATAAAAAATAGAATAAAAATTTGAGGGGTAGGTGACATGGAGGGTAGGGTAGGTGAGGGTAGAGGTATGGGGTGGGGTAGGTTGTTAGGATGAGGTGTAAAGTTGGTTAGGATAGGATTAAAATAAGATAGAATTTGTTAGGGATTATGTTAAGGGTTGTTTTTTTTTGTATTTTTGTGGGGTATAATCACATGGATGAAGGGGAGGAACAAAATTAAGTATCTACAGCATGCCCCCTTTGAATATAAACATGAAGTGTTTTCAGACAAAGAAATAGACAATGAGACAGAATTTTATCTCGACCATTATTAAAAGAATGAAACAGAAGAAAGGAGGGACACCAAGTCTTGACTTAGGACATCCTAACTACCCAAGTTATGAGGGAATCAAGTGACAGGTATCTCAAAGGATTGGAAAGAGATGGACTATACTGAGTTGAAGAGTCGAGTGAGGTCCCATCGAGGTTCCGGTCGTGGCTCTGTCGTTACATCAAAAAAATGAAAAATTACAAGAGTTAAAAAGATAAATAAAATTACAAAAGTCCTATCTATGCAGCTTCTTTTGAACTCTTGACTTGAGTTTCATCACCCTATTCTTCAAGCGGTCTCCTGACTTGCAATCTTTAAATTTGTTTCTTGGCTTTCAATTGTTTCACCTTGTTACTTGACTTTCCATTTATTCGTCTTATGCTTCGGGCGGGCTCCAATGTTGCTTGAGTTATCAAAACAAGGAAGTGCGTCTCCTTACAAATGTTGCTTGAATTACCCAAACAAGGAAATGCGTCTCCTTACAGATGTTGCTTGAATTACCAAAACAAGGAAGCGCATCTCCTTACAAATACTGGTTGAATGACCCAAACAAGGAAGTGCGTCTCCTTACAAATGCTGCTTGTATTACCCAAATAAAGAAATGCGTCTCCTTACAAATGTTGCTAGAAATATCCAAACAGGATAGTGCGTCTCCTTACCAATGCCTCTTGAATTACCAAAACAAGGAAGTGCGTCTCCTTACCAATGCCGCTTAAATTACCAGAACAAGAAAGTGTGTCTCCTTACCAATGCTGCTTGAATTACCCAAACAAGGAAGTGCGTTTCCTTACAAATGTTGCTAGAAATAGCCTAATAGGAAAGTGCTTCTCCTTACCAATGCCTCTTAAATTACCAAAATAAGGAAGTGCGTCTCCTTACCAATGCCGCTTAAATTACCAAAGCAAGGAAGTGCGTCTCCTTACAAATGCCACTTAAATTACCAAAACAAGGAAGTGCGTCTTCTTACAAATATTGCTTGAATTGTCCAAACAAGAAAGTGCGTCTCCTTACAAATGTTGCTTGAATTGCCTAAACAAGGAAGTGCATCTCCTTACAAATATTGCTTGAATTGTCCAAACAAGGAAGTGCGTCTCCTTATAAATGTTGCTTGAATTATCTAGACAAGGAAGTGTTTCTCCTCACAAATGTTTCTTGAATTCACCAAACAAGGAAGTACGTCTCCTTACAAATGTCGGTTGAATTACCCAAATAAGGAAGTAAGTCTATTTACAAATGCCACTTGAATTACCGAAATAAGAAAGTGCATTTTATTACCAATGCAAATTGAATTACTCAAATAAGGAAGTGCGTCTCGTTACAAATATTGCTTGAATTTTCCAAACAAGGAAGTGTGTCTCCTTACAAATATTGCTTGAATTGCCCAAACAAGGAAGTGTGTCTCCTTAAAAATGTTACTTGAATTATCCATACAAGGAAGTGTGTCTCCTTACAAATGTTGCTTAAATTATCAAACCAAGAAAGTGCATCTCCTTACCAATGTCTCTTGAATTACCAAAACAAGAAAGTGTGTCTCCTTACCAATGCCTCTTGAATTACCAAACTAAGGAAGTGCGTCTCCTTACCAATGCCTCTTGAATTACCAAACTAGAGAAGTGCATCTCCTTACCAATGCTGCTTGAATTGCCAAACTAAGAAAGTGTGTCTCAGAGGGATATAGGATGATGATTTTTTACCATGATTTGATTATCAAACCTGTGCAGCAACTTTGCTTCCTGTATTTATAAAAGTGAGGCATTGCAGCCCTTGATATTTATGCTATGAAGTCCTTGCTTTGAAGGTAGTATGTTTCTTGTTTCATCAAAGAAAACTTGTGAGTTTAAAATATGGTGGCTGGTTTGTAGCTTTAGCTTTCACGGCGATCGATCTTACCCTCGATATATTTAACCTTGCTTCTAACTATTAGCATATATCATTGACTTGCTGAATCACTGACCCGAACTCAGATTATTAAAAGTGACTAAAACAAACACAGTATCTCTGCTTTGCCATGCTTCTCAGATAGACCCTTTGAACCTTGGTATTTCCATGAGTTCCTTGACTTCTCTGTTGCCAAAACTTTCTACATGCCCTTTTTTGGCTCACAATCATGTCTCTTTCATGTTCTAGGTTTTGTCTTGCTTTGTACAATTAAAGAAGCTGGTAGCCATTTTTGAAATCTTTTCTCACTTATTTTGACAGGGACTTGACTCAAAGACAAGAAACGCAAAAAAAGAATGACAATTTTTGTTTGGATAACTGACTCAAGAAAGATAAAATAAAATAAAGAGAAGAAAGAAAAGACAATGAATGTCCCTTTTTTAAACAAAGAAATAAAAAATTTATCTAAAAATGATAGTCAACACTAATGATTATGCCATGCATTTTGGATTAAGCAGTTTGATCTTTTTATCCAAACTTTCTACCTATTGTTGTTGAGTTAATGGCCTTGAAACTGAGTTGCTTCCTTAGGTCAATTGCATTTAAGACCCCATTCGGCTAGTGGCTCCTTGAAGGGTTTTCGCTAACAAGCTTCTCTCATTTTCTTTTCCTTAGCTCACCATTGCCTTATGGTGTCTATAAGGGTTTTCCACTAATGAGACTCTCATATCTTCATTTCCCTTAACTCACAATCATCTTACGGTGCCCATGAGAGTTTTTACCGATAAGACTCTTTCATTTTTATCTCTCTCAACTTACCACCATTTTATGGTATCTGTGAGGGTTTTCACCAATAAGACTCTCATTTTTATTTCTCTCCTGATTTCTTATGCCGAGGAAGACAAGTAGTTCCCAAATGAATCATCATATACCTTGCATGCTTAGCCTTAACCTTCTCAAAGATTGATTTAAAGGTCTTTCTTTGGTTGTAACTTGGATTTTAGATAGGGTTAGAAAGAAAGGATAACATGGGACCCAAACGACACTTGAAGTGGGGTAGGACTTACAACTTTTGGAATCAACTCAAACAATGAGGATTAACTCATGCCCCAGTTTCTTTTGACTGAGTGATGCTAAATTGTTTATTTGGTTGGATCGAGCCCTTAGTAGGGCAGCCTACATATCTTACTCCCGAGAGAGGAGAATTAGGTCATGCATAGTTTTGGCAGCTTGTTCTTTTGATTGATTCTGATTTTTATTTTTTTCTCTTTTCTCTTTGGGATTTTTTTTTGACCCTATTTTTGACACTCTTCTCTTTTCTTCCCTTTTGGACAAATTTTGTTTTGACTCTTTTCTTTTGAGTTTTACTGACTCTATCTTGATTCCAAAAGAGGAGTATGAAAGAAAATAGAACTAAAGCTCAAATGGGGTAAACAAAGGATGACACAATGTTTGGATAGCAGAATAAAATGCCTTCGTCATATCAATCCTTAAAAATGCAACTACATATCATGCAATATGGAAGTGAAAAATGAAGATCATTTGCGATATTTTTTGCAGCATTAACTTTGACTGAGTCTGTGCGTCACTATTTATTTGCATTTTTCTAGTATACAACTCCACTTTTGTTGCATATTCCTCACATTGAATGAATCATGATTTTGTGAAGCTGAATTTCGTTCTATTCACGCAGCCACTATTTGACCTAATTGAGACATGTCTTTCAATTGATGACCAAGTTATTCTTATGATTCTCAAAATAAGTGCCTTAATTTTCAAAGAAGGCTTCAACTTGTCACCAAATATCTCAGCACTCTGCCTATTTGCTCAGATGTTCTCTTTTACTAACTCAAACCTCTGATTCAATGTTCATGCTTTAAACTGGATTTTAAGATCTGACTAAAAATTCCGCTAGCATGTCATTTCACTAGAATCAACATAAAATGTGCTATGTAAAGAAAACAAACAAACAACAAAAATTTAAAATACAAAGAAAAAAGGGACACTCTATTTAATTAAAATAAAAGATAGGGTTTGAACATAACGACAAAAGGATAAAACCAGATAGATCCCGAACTACAACTCTGAAATAATTTGGACAACAAAAAATAAAACAAAACACACTACCAGACCTATTCCTAGTAGGGAGAGAGGTGACTTCTCAATTGCTCAGCCTGACATCTTAGCCACTAGTTTGCATATCAGCATGACTAGAACTTTTCTCATTGTCAATGGTCTGTACCATAATTAATTTATCTTGAATCATCTTTTCTATTTCTCTTTTCAAAGAATGATAATCTTTAATACTGTGACCTTGAACATCAGAATGATATATACATCGTACATTAGCATCAAAACTTCTTGAATGTGGTTCAGAAGTATACCCAAGGAGAGGAGTGATCATACCCTGCTGTACCAATCTCTGGAATAAACTGGCGTACGACTCTCCAATTAGTATGAAACTATCTCTTGACTTCTGCCTCATTTCCTTATTTGGCTTGGTTTGAAAATCGAACCTAGAAGGGATTTGGTATGTTTGTGAAGTTTGATGATAACTCTGAAGAGTTGGTGCACACCATTGTGGGTAAGAAGGGAATTGACCATAGGGTTGTGCGTTGTATATTAGATATGTAGGTGGGGGAATACAGTATAATGGATTTGGGGAAAGATTCTGTGGAGCTTGGACATAAGGTTGGGTTTGATCCTTTGGGTAACAATGGTGTGGTCCTCTTGCCCATGCCTATTATCCAACTACAATGGCAGATGCATTTTCCTCATACTTCTTTCCTTCGATACTTCCCGAACCTTTTTGAATTGCTTGAGTAGTCGCTTTCAATGTTGCAAAACTCATAATGCGACCGATCTTAATTTCATCTTCTATCTTCTTCCCTATTTTGAGGACCTCAATAAATGGCTTGCCTAATGCAGGTAACAAGTATTGATAATATATTTCATCCTGTGCTTGAATAAATATCTGCACTATATTACTTTCTTTCATTAACGGTTTCACCCTAGCAGCTTGTTCACACCATCTAATCGCATACTCTCTGAAAGTATCAGTACTCTTTGTCTTCATGTTAGTTAGGGATTTCCCATCAGTAATCATCTCCACATTATATTGGAATTTTTGCACAAATTTATCAGCTAGGTCATCCCAACTAATCCACTTGTCGATGTCTTGGTCAACAAACCATTCTGAAGCTAGGCCTGAAAGACTCTCACCGAAATATGCCATGAGTAATTCTTCCTTTCCCCTAGCACCCCTTAGTTGGTTGCAATAACGTCTCAAATGTTCTACAGGATCGCTATGTCCATCATACTTCTCAAACTTCAGCATTTTGAAACCAAAAGAAAGATGAACCCCTGAAAACATACACAGATCTTTATATGAGACACTTTTGTACCCCTAAGTCCCTGGAGTTCTTTCATAGCCAGTTCCAAACTTCTCAATTTTCTGGTCATTTCCTCTTGTTCTTTTGTTATAACAGGCTTCTTAGTGTTAAGAGGAAATTTAGGCGGGTAAGTATAGCCATAAGGATTAGTCGACTTAAATGTAGGCTTAATAGCATGATGTTGATCAACAAAAATATTCAATACAGGCTCTCTCACAGAGTGGTGAGGCATGGCTTGTGGATAAACCTCAAAAGTAGGAGCTTCGAGTGGGGTGGTTCTGCAAAAACATGAAAGTGGGTGGAGCTGAGCATGTGGTAGCTTTGTGTTGATGAGTGAGGAAATAAATATTAGAAGTGTTTGGATAGTGTTGCCCCGGAGCAGGTTCTGATGCATGTTGTGGTGTGCCAACAAAAATAGGAAACTGTGTATGTGACACTAGAGGCATGCTAGAAAGATATTCCAGATTATCAGCGGGAAATGGAGGAGGTGGCAACCCATTAGCCTAAACTCGATGCATTTCTATCATTTGTTGCCTTAATTTTTGAATCTCTTTATTAGCTCCTAAATTCTCATTGCCCGAACTCCCTATCTGATCAGTGACAACAAATTCGATATCCTTGTTGGCCATAACTTTCTTTGTTACTTGGTGCAATATGGAGGACCAGCCAAAATACCATAAACCAACCACCTTAAACTAACTGAACAAAAGATAGCAAATGCATTAGAATTCAACACTTTTTTTTCAAAACCTTTTTTTTTCTTTTTGAAAAGGTCACCGAACCCAAGAGGGACGCCTACGTATCTCACTCCTGAGAGAGGAGAATCAGGTGTGCTTAGTTCATGAAGTCTTGCCAAAATGGCCAATTAATTCTTTTTCCTTTCTTGAAACTTTAAAAGAAAAGGAAATAACAAATTGTCAAAAGCATTGATGATTTTTTTTTTGCACATTTTTTAAGTTTGAACTCCCTATACAAAATGAAATCTATGATTATCAAAGAAAAATCTTTTTGGGTTTTTGATTTTGAATTTCATATGAATATGAAACTTGACCTATTAAAGGAAAAATCTTTTTTTGTAGCTTTCTTTTAAAGATGTATATGAAACACCTACTCCAATAAAGAGTGAAGAATTTTTTTTTTTGAATTTTTCAAATAAGATCTCCGAACCAACAATAGGCTGTCTACGTATCTCATTCCCGAGAGAGGAGAATCAGAGATGCGTAGTTCGTCCAGATAGGACAATCAAGGATTAAATAATCGATTGAACCCTGACTTGAGAGACGCGACCACAAATAGAAGATGAAAAACAACAATAAAATCTTTTTTTGAGTTTTCAATTTGATACTTAACCCTAAAAAAATGACACCAACAAATATGAAAGGAACATCTTTTGGGTAGTTTCATTATATGAAATGTACAAAACTTCTATTATCTTTTTTGTATTTTCCTTTTATAAAAAGCTCCTAAAAAATATTTTTTTTGAAATTTTTTGAATTATGAATGCATGCTAAAGGAGATAAAGGGAAAATCTTTTTTTATTTTTTTTTTGTTTTTGAGTAAATGCGTGAAAAAGGTAAGAAAATATTTTTGAATTTTTGGATTGTGAAAAATAAAAGCCATCAAGAAATCTAAAAAAACTACGACACTCTTTTTCTTTCATCATTCTTTTTTTTTCTTTTTTTTTTCATGCCTATACACCTTTCTTTAATTCTAGCACATGCTTTGCCCAAAATCAGTTAGTCAAATAACCACGTTACCCTCAGAGATGCAACATTTAGCATGTAGGGATGCTTTAGAGGTGAGTCTTCTATAAAGGACCAAATGGGCCCCGCTATCTTTTAATATGATGCACATAAGCATGGCCTAAAGGCTCACCTATATTGAAGTTCATTAACAAGACTGTTCGAGGGTGCGCATGGTCGATAGTGGCTGCTTTACTTTTCACCTACTCCATACCAGCCAACGGCTCCCCCTCCTAAAATAAGGGTGACTCAACTATAGGTCGTGTACTACAAAACTTGTTGCAGAAAGAATTGACTCAGGTTATGCACATGATGCCAGATATAAAGCAGTAATACTTAAGAAAAAATGTAAACAAAGAACACGTAAGCACGCCACAATAATAAAACAATACAAACAATCACATAAACACGTTTATACACCCATAATGTCAAACTAAGCCGATATAACTCCCAAAATAAGATCGAATTATGAAAAATCCCCAGCAGAGTTGCCAGAGCTGTCACACCCCTTTTTTTAACTCCAAAAAGATTCAGATTTTAAGTTTGAAAGGGTTTTTATTATCAAAGTGACAAAAGATGAAAAAAAATTACTTCGAAAAAGATTATTTACATTTAAACTTAGAGTCGCCACTTGGCATAAATCGGGTGTGCTAAGTCACCTTTGAAAATCCTTTTCAAAAATAGTTTAACTCTAAAAAATTGATCCGCGAACAGAGATTCCCGATAAGAAATTCTGTTGATCGAGGGAAAAGTGTTAGACACCCCTCGATCCCGTGGTTCGACCACGGTCGCTTGGTACATCATATCGACTAATTTGACATTACGAATGTATAAACCACATGAAAACACATAAAATAATCAATCAAATACACAAAACAAAACAACTCCAAAATATAGTATCCAGTCCAATTATACAGTCCAAAAATAGAAAAAATACAAAAATATAAATTCTATTCTAAGCTAATCCTAAAACTATGCTCCAATGCAATACCCGATGCCTCAGGCCTTGATCACGAGCCTCCTCTGCATACATGATACTTCGAGGTATTCCACGGTGACTAAATACAAGTGACCACGGGGCATTCCACGGCTAAATGAATACAACTTCAAATGAGATAAAAAGAGAACCATTCAACAAACATTCCATATTACTCAATAATCCATAAATTTGCCTACCCAAACCTAAACTTTTGCTTATTATTCCTCACTCTAAAACATGATACTATCGATGTTCAACATCAACAATGAATTAAAATATCATAATATTCACTTTTTATTAATTTTTGATTCCCATCCCTAAATCAACAATTTTAATTCTCAAACAGGATTTCTTTCACCACGTAATTCATAGCCAAAGAAATAACAAAACCACCATTCACCAATAACAACGATCAATCCATCACACAAATATTTGATTTGATGCACCAAATATGATGAATGATGAAATAAAAGAGGGGAAGATTAGAATTGGACCTCAACTTGAAGATTTCAATATATCGAAGGTAGAACCACGCCCAGAAAACCTCAATTCGGACCTCAAATAATGAACCACCAACTCAATAATGAGAAATAATGACTCGCACAGATTTGAATCCCGATAAATAAGAAGTAGTACTCAAATCACCATTGAAAATGAAAAAACCTGAACCAGTCTCACCGAAAATAGCTAGTTTGGTCGCTGATATGTTTTTCGATCGGCGGGGTTACTAATTTCGGTGGATTTCTGATCCGTTAGATTGTGGGTCGCTGTTAGCGATGTTTTTCAATGAGTTTGACGCCGGTGAATCTAGAAACTACCCTTTTGAGTCACCAAAGCTTCGACGAGCTTTGGTCGACGGAGCATACCTCTCTTCACTAGTTTTTTTTGTCAGTTTATTTCTGGTTTCTCTTTTCTATTCTCTCTATCTGATTTCTCTACTCTAATTCCCCAAACATAAATCTCTCTTTCCGTGTGTATGTGTGTGTTATGTATATGGAAGTGGTGAGTGATGTGTGTTCTTGGTGTATTTTGCGGTTTCTTTATTGCTGTGTGTATTCTCTGTTGAGAGAAAAAAATGGAGTCCATATGAGATTTTTTGTGTAGCGTATGTTTCTGTGTGTCTTTTTTTAGGTGTGTTGGTAGAGAAGAAAAGAAATATGGCCCTGTATGTGTATGGTGGGCCTTCCTTTTTGTGACCTGATGAATCAGGGTATGTATATCCCTTTTCTTTTGTTTTTATTGTGGGCCCTCCATTTTTGTCCTATTTCAATTTGTCATAAAAAATGGAATAAAAATGTGAGGGGTAGGTGATGTGGAGGGTAGGGTAGGTGAGGGTAGAGGTATAGGGTGGGGTAGGTTGTTAGGATGAGGTGTAAAGTTGGTTAGGATAGGATTAAAACAAGACAGAATTTGTTAGGGATTATGTTAAGGGTTGTTATTTTTTTGTATTTTTGTGGGGTATAATCATGTGGATGAGGGTGTGTGGTAATGTGAGCTAAAAATAAATAAAATTAGACTTAGTAGGGACAAAATTAGGTGTCTACACTCAGTAGTGGTTTCATCTCAGTCGCGACGTCCGATATCTCCATCTTAGAAGGGGAAAATTTATGGTTTTGGAGAAATCATTATATATATATATATATATATATATATATATATATAGAGAGAGAGAGAGAGAGAGAGAGAGAGAGATATGGGCATCCGGTAAATATTGGGTGGACGAAGATCTTATGGGAAAACACCTCTAGAAGTGCTTGTAGATAAATATTTGAACTAGTCAGCGTCTAGGTATTTTAGCTAAACATTGAGCGATAATAATTAAGGTACAACACTCACACATTCAATAGTTTAAGTATGAAACTTTAAAAACTGGAAAAGTTTAGATGTGTTTTTATCCTCAAACTCTTATATTTATGTAATTCATGAAAAAGTCAAATTAGTTTGTTAAGAGTGTCTAAGGAATCCGTCAATTAGGTTCGCACACAGTATGGTGCATATAATTAACAATTATATTCAATAATTTTGAAAAAGTCATTGTGGGCGATCCGATTTTATTAAATTTAAATCCGTACAAATTTCAGATTATATTAAATTTAAAATATATTAGTCTCAAATAAATATTGCGGATTAATATAATTGGATTAATTGATTAAGTCCAAACATATATGGGTTTAATTAAAGTCCAATATTTTATTGGGATAGCCCATTGATTTGGGATACAAATGATGAGCCTACTTTACTAAGCCCAAGTTATTGTCATATTCTAGAGGCCCAAATAAGTTCCACATGTCAAATGACGTGGCATGCCAAGTCAAGTGAAGGAGCCCATAGGACCATGCCACGTGTCAAAATGATACAGTAAATTTAAAGCCCATAAGAAATGCCATGTCACTTAAATCTGAATGTCAAAGAAAGTTCATGTTTATCATGACTCTCTATTTCCTACAACTATAAATAGGAGCCTCATAATTCAGAAAAGGGACGAACAAGTTTAACAAGAATCAAGGAAGAGCTCGTGGATCACAGTAGCAGATTTCTTTACAAATTCAAGAACAAGCTCAAGATTTCAAGATCAAGAGTTCAAGGTTCAAGAAGAAGCTCAAGATTGCAAGATCAAGAGTTCAAGATTCAACAACAAGTTCAAGCTTCAAGGTTAAGACTAAGAGATTCAAGAACAAGCTCAACCACCCTTGAATTCAAATACAAGTCGAGATCAAGTTCATCAAGTCTTAAAATCAAGTTCAAGTTCAAGATCAAGACTGCAAGATTCAAGAAGAAGCTACCAAGCCCTTGGATTCAAGCACAAGTCAAGATCAAATTTGTCAAGTTCAAGTTAAAGTTCAAGATCAAGCTCGAAGCCCTTGAATTTATAGTTGAAAAGGAGAATCAAAGGAATCACAGAGATTGTAAAACTCACTTATTGAAATCAATAAATCGATTGTTAAAGTATTTTTCTTGTCTTGATTATTATTTTCGGTCTCGAGAATTTTACTGTCCAACAAATTCTTGCACACCCAGTGACACCAAATCTACCCTTTATCTCTTCTCTCATAAATCAAATATGCAAATCCATAGCCTCAGATTAGTAAAAATGAAAGCGGTACTTCAAGACTCGTCTTTGAGTTTCATTAAGTCTACACTCTGATAAGCCTTGAAGCAGGGGGCATTTGTAGACATTGAAATTTTGTGGACTTTACAAAAAGAGTTTAATTCTGATTAGAGTTATTGAGGGCTACTTTACCCTAAATCTAGCTTGATGACTACTCAACCTAAACCCTAAATTATGTCTATATAAAGGGGGCAAATATCCCTTTAAAGAAGCATCTCTAGTATCCCACAAATTCATGGGATATTCACAAAGAGATCAAAGATCTAAAAAGTCCCAATAAATTCATGGGATATTCATAAAGATCAAAACCCTCTCTTCTTGATAATTAAATACCTCAAGAAGACAAACCCTTATTTCATGGAGATCAAATCCAAATGTTCCTACGTTCGAGAAATATTCCACTAAGGGCCCTCAAATTACGAAGAAATTCATATCCAAATCTTCATACATTCAAGAAATATGCTACTGACGGCCCTTGAATTATGGAGAAAATCAAGAGAGAAGAATCAAGGGAGGAACAGATTTGTACGCCCATCGTTTATCAATAAAACTATTGTTTTTCATATTTCTATTTGTGGTTGAAGTTTATTTTTCATGAATTAAATTATGTTGAAAACAAATTGGCACACCCAGTGGGATGATCTCTACCTCTCATCTCAACTTTTCAGACTTTGAAGATTAAGAACACTGAAATAACTTCTAAGAAGATTAACTCTCAATCAACTTTTTCTAAGGATGATGATTCAAGGTTCTCTGGAAAAGTGGAAAGCATTCTTGGTATTACTTTCATAAGTTTAGGAGCTGTCACAAGGAGAAAGGCAAGCTTGCTAGGACAACAAACACATCCAGTGTCATCCGTGCCAACTTTAGTTTTTGGATCTTCAACCCCAAAAGGAGAGAAGTCCAATACAAGTTCTTCGGAAGGAGGAATCAGTGTTGAAAAATCACTTAAGAAGACTCTAGCTCTACTTGAGCATTCTAGTTCCAAATACTCTGGCACAAAGAGCGATGGTCGTTCAACAAATATGTTATCTCCACTTACACCGCATAAGATAAGCACTTAGAAGATTAACTTATGTGTCAATCCGTGTTACTCTCCAACGTCTCTAGTGATCATGTAAACTTGGTGACTAATTCCTCGTCTATGAAGGAGCAACTGGTGAATCTGACAAAGAAAATTGAGAGCCTGACTAAATATGTTCAGAATTAAGATGCTCAGATTGATAAGATAGTGAATAAGGTGAAAGGCCTGATAGACGGAGAATCTATCAATGCACCGGGAAAAGCTCCAGAGGATCACGAGATAGAACATCCTGTGAAGCAAACACCACCAACTAAAGTGGTACGAGTTTCTTTTGAGGGGATGATCCCGATTGATCAATTGAAAGAATTCATTAAAGGGAACCTCAAAGACAAGTATGATGTTGTCACT
Source organism: Capsicum annuum (assembly GCF_002878395.1). Lineage (NCBI taxonomy): Eukaryota > Viridiplantae > Streptophyta > Magnoliopsida > Solanales > Solanaceae > Capsicum > Capsicum annuum. The sequence goes on from NC_061115.1 coordinate 41,701,499, forward strand.
AAGTTTTCCCTTGCATATTCTAAGACCTACACTACGAGGATAGATAGCCTCAAAATGCCTGCCGGTTATCAACCGCCTAAATTTTAACAATTTGAGGGCAAAGGGAACCCGAAACAATATGTCACACACTTTGTTGAGACATGTAATAATGCTGGAACTTATGGTGACTATCTTGTCAAATAATTTGTTCATTCCCTAAAGGCAAATGCCTTTGATTGGTATATGTACCTTGAGCCTAACTCCATCGATAGTTGGGAGCAATTGGAACATGAGTTCCCGAATCGTTTTTATAGCACGAGGCGTATAGTGAGCATGGTGGAGCTCACAAATACTCAACAAAGAAAGGTTGAGCCAGTCATCGACTTCATCAATGGAGAAATACGAGCCTAAATTACAAAGATAGGCTCAGCAAAGCTTCTGCAATAGAGATGTGCGTCCAAGGAATGCATTGGGAGCTTCTCTATATCTTGCAAGGCATTAAACAAAAGTTCTTTAAAGAGTTAGCTACTCATTCCTACGACAAGGATTTGAGCATATCTTCTACTGGATAGGGAGGAACACCTATCCCTGACCCTCGAAGGGGAAAGGATAAGCAGGAACCCAAAAGACGAGGTAAGTTTATCCCCAAAAATAACAACAAGGAGTCCATGAATATTGATATGTCTACTGTGAAGGTCACCACAAAGGTGAGAAAGAATCAAAGTGTGAAGATGACTTTTGGAGCACGTCCAAATCAGAAAACTTTAAAGGAGATGCAAAAAAAGGAATATCCCTTCCTTGATTATAATGTTGCTGAGATTTTTGATGAACTCCTTGAGCATAAGCTCATTGAAATCCCAGAGATGAAGCATCCCAACAAAGCTGGAAGGACCAATGACCCTAATTATTGCAAGTATCATAGGCTCATAAGTCACCCTCTGGAAAAGTACTTTATCTTTAAAGATAAAGTCATGCAACTAGCAAAAGTAAAGATCTTCTTCGATGATGAGACGAACAGTTCTCATCAAATCTCTATCACATTTGGCTCGCTCGATCCAGTCCAAATATACGTTGAAGAACATAATGAGAAAATATTAGAGCCTGACAGGTTTTTAGTTGACAAAGACGATGATGGAGGTTGGACTCTGGTAACTAGGCGCAGGCGCAGGAGGACAAGTCTATGAAAAGAGTCGGCCGAGCATCCAACCAGAAGTAGAATGGTAAAGAAACCAAGGAAACAAAAGCTGGTTGAACTTCCAAAAAGGACGATCGTCATAGAGCTTCACCCCCTAAAACTTCAGCATCCGGTGACTTTAGAGGAATTCTTATCGAGTTTTTTTTGTGTAAAGACTGCCCAAGTCAACCTTGAGGAATCTTGTTTTAATGCCACCAAAGAGGAGGAAAAGTATGAGAATCTACCCATGAAAGTTCCTTCATCTTTCGAAAAGCTTGCTGAAACTCTTGGCGAAGAGGCACATATGTGTGATACAAAAATCACATTCATAAATAACGATCTTCTGCTTGGTGAGGCCTTACATAACCATTCCTTATACATGGTGGGTCAACATTCGACCTATTCGCACGATGAAGAAACTTGGCATCACTACTAGAAAACTGGACGAAAGTCGTATAATGATCCAAGGCTTCAACCAAGGGGGCCATGAGATGATCAAGTTGGGGATTTGTATGGATAATTTTCAATCAAACCCATTAATGCATGTGATCGATGCCAAAACTTTATACAATATACCACTTGGTAGGCCTTGGCTGCACAGGAACAAAATTATCTTGTCCTCTTACTATCAATGCTTGAAGTACCTCAAAGGCGGAGAGGAAATAAAGATAGTTGTCGATTATAAGCCATTCACTGAAGCTGAGTCACATTTTGCCGATGCAAAATTCTACTTAAAGAAGTATGTTGTGGATAAGAAAAGGGTTGAATATGTCACTTAGACCAAGTGTGACGATCTTGCATCTAAGAAGGTCGCGGTGACTGTCAAAAAAGTCACCACCAAGAATCTTCTCTCCACTTTAAATAAAGAAAGTGTTGCTTCTACGAAAAAGAAGAAAACTCTCATTCTTCGCTACGTACCTAAGGTAAACAAAGAGAAAGATCACCGATCAGATTCCCAAGATAATATGCTAAAGGGGCCAACTTTACCTATCAGGAAGATTGATGCAATGTATCCATCCTCAAGACTTCTTGAAGAGTCTGTGGCTCAAAATCTTCCACAAGATATGACACTCCCTACGAAGCGTATGAAACAAGTCTTTGACCTAAATTCATATAAGCTATTTGTAAAGGCTGGATACAATCCTAATGAGCCATCAAGGTTGGGCAAACTTCTGCCTGAGGGTACAACCAGGCAGACACGTGAAGGCCTAGGATATGCACAGCCATCTCCAATTTGCATCTTCATAAGAAGGGCAGTCAGTAATTACATTACCGTGGAAGAAGAATCCACTACTGCTAATAAAAGACCCTCTATATTTTACCTACTTGGAGGGTTAACTGCAAGAATTTCTGTGTTTGAAAGGTTGGTACCTCTAAATAAGAGGAAAATCAACAAGTGTAAGAGGAGTCGTCAAAGCACGATGATGCACTCTTCACTTGAAATACAATAGGATTTCAAAAGTTTTATTCCTTCTAGAATGAAGAAACAGATGAAACTGGTAGTTTCGTGCAATAAGGTGTTAAAATCAAAGGCTCATACTGTGGTTTATACCAAGGAACGTGAGGAAGATAAAGAAAGTGTTGGCTTCTCATATCATGTTATGGCCTAGAATGAGAATGAGGCCTCATCTCAAATGAAGGTTGATGAAGAGATAGAAGTACTTTCTAGTGCCACCACATATCCATCAACGACGATGATCCTCAAGATAAAGAAGATGCTGGAGATGCTCTATCTCAACTTGAAGGAGTGAAGGCTATAATAGATCCTTTGAAAAAAGTTAATCTTGGAACCAATGAAGACCTAAGACCAACTTATCTAAGTACTTTTCTAGAGATAGAGGAAGAAATCGCTTATATGGACATACTCAAAGAATATATGGATTTCTTTGCCTGAATCTATAAAGAAATGCCTAGCTTAGATCCAAAAGTAGCGATCCATCAGTTGGCGGTCAAGAATGGTGCCCGTCCTATTAAGCAAGCCCAAAGATGCTTTAGGCCGGAGTTGGTTCCTCTAATTGAAAATGAAGTTAACAAACTTATTGAAGCGGGCTTTATTCGTGAAGTCAAATATCACACATGGATTTCAAGTATTGTTCCATTACAAAAGAAGAATGGCCAAATTCGAGTTTGTGTTGACTTTCGGGATCTCAACAATGCTTTTCCTAAGGATGGCTTTCCAATCCCCATACCGGAGTTGATGATTGATGCCATCACTGGTTATGAGGCAATGTCCTTCATGGATGATTCATCCGGCTACAATCAAATTCGTATGGCGCTAAAGGATTAAGAACTCATTGCATTTCGTATGCCTAAAGGTATTTATTGCTATAAAGTGATGCCTTTTGGTTTGAAGAATGCTGGTGCCACTTATCAAAGGGCTATGCAGGACATCTTTGACGGCCTATTCCACAAAAATATTGAATGCTACATGGATGATCTAGTAGTGAAGTCAAGAAAAAGAGACGACCACTTAAAAGACCTAAGAATGGTGTTCGAGTTATTTCGAAGATATCAACTTAGGATGAATCCATTGAAGTGTGCTTTTGGAGTAACTTCCAAAAATTTTCTTGGTTTTATTGTGCAACACCGAGGAATTAAAATTGATCAAGCTAAGGACGAAGCAATTTTAAAGACGCCCGAGCCTCGAAACATTCATGAGTTAAAAAGCCTTCAAGGAAGGCTAGTATATTTAAGGAGGTTCATCTCAAACTTGGCAGGAAAATGTCAACCATTTAGTCATCTCATGAAGAAGGATCTCCCTTCGAATGGTACCAAACTTGTAGTAAAGCCTTTGAGAGTATCAAATTATACTTAATGAAGCCATCAGTTCTTGCGGCACCCATACCTGGAAAACCATTGATACTCTACATCACGGTACAAGAGAGGTCATTTAGAGCACTACTAGCTCAAGAAAATAGTGAAGGCAAAGAAAACTCACTTTACTATCTGAGCAGAATGATGACACCAAATGAGCTGAAATATTCTCCGATTGAAAAGTTATGTTTGGCATTAGCTTTCTCTATCCAAAAGATAAAACACTAATTTCAAGCTCATGTTGTTCGTCTTATGTCTAGGGCAAATCCTATCAAGTTTGTGATGTCAAAACCTATCCTCAGTGATCGACTTACAAGGTGGTACCTTTAATTTCAACAGTTTGAGGTTGTGTATGTTCCCCAAAAAGCTGTAAAAGGACAAGCATTGGCTGACTTCTTAGCAGATCACCCAATACCTGATGACTGGGAGCTGAGTGATGAACTTTCCAATGAAGATACAATGGCTGTTAAAGTTAGATCCCCATGGAAGATGTACTTTGATTGTGCTGCATATCGAGATGATGCTGGTGCTGGCATAGTGTTTGTCACTCCACAAGAAGAAGTCATCCCTTACTCTTTTACCTTGATGAATCGTTGCTCCAATAATGTTACTAAATATCAAGCTCTCATACTCAGGCTAGAGATGTTTGTTGACATAAAACAACTGCAATTACAAGTTTTTGGTGACTCCCAATTGGTGATAAAATAGTTTTTGGGAAGCGATGAAGTCAGGAAGCATGAGTTAAGACCATATTATGGATATGTATAAAAGTTGATGGGATGGCTTGGAGAAGTAACCCTCCAGCATGTGCTAAGGAAAGAAAATAAGCAAGCTGATGCCCCAGCTGCTTTGGCCTCTACCCTGACTCTTCCAAATCAGATGCAAGTCACTATCCGCCAAGAATAGGTAGTACCGTCATCAACTAAGGATGAAGAAAGTAAAGTTGAATACCTCATTGCTATGTCCAAAGCTGTAAAGAAAGATTAGGAACAACCTATCATTAACTACTTATGTTTTGGATACTTCCAGAAGATCCAAGTAGAAGGACGGACATTCGTCGTCATGCACCTCACTTCCTTTGCTACAAAGACACACTGTACCGAACATCATTTGAATGAGTACTCTTACGGTGTTTGAGAGAGGAAAAAATAATTCAAGCTTTGCAAGAAGCGCACTTGGGAGTTTGTGGATCGCATCAGTCTGGACCAAAGCTCCATTTTCACATTAAAAGGATGGGATATTATTGGCCAACGATGGTGAAAGATTGCTTGGACTATGCTAGAAGATGCAAAACTTGCCAATTCCATGCAAATTTTATACATCAACTTCCAGAGGTACTACACCCAATTGTAGCATCTTGGCCATTCAATGCTTGGGGAATGGATGTTGTTGGTCTACTACCAAAATCTTCTGGTGGACACTTATCATCTTGGCCACGATAGATTACTTCTCAAAATGGACTGAAGCTGTTGCTCTAAAGGAATTAAAGAAAGAAAATGTTGCAAACTTTATCCGAGTGAATATCATCTACCACTTTGGAATTCTTCAGTACATAATAAATGATAATGGAAAGCCATTTGATAACAACCTAATGAACAAAATCTGTGATCTCTTTGGTTTCAAGCAACACAAGTCTTCTATGTACCACACTGCTGCCAATGGTCTAGCCGAAGCATTCAATAAGACTTTATGCAACTTGCTAAAGAAAGTCATCTCCAAATCCAAATGAGACTGGCATGAGTGAATGAAATAAGATTTATGGGTGTATAGGACAACTTACCGTACACCGATGCAAATAATCCCATACTCACTTATTTTTGGAGTTGAAGAAGTCCTGCCACTTGAGTGTCAAATACCTTCTTTGAGACTGGCTATTTAAGAAGAGCGCACCAATGAAGAAAATGCTAAGTGCATCTTGCGGAGTTATAAACTCTTGATGAGAAGAGGATGGAGGCTCAACAAAATCTTAAATGCTATCAAGCCCGGCTATCTCGTTCTTTTAACAAAAGGGTTTGCTTGAGGTGCTTCTAAGTTGGAGATTAAGTCCTTGCAGTAAGAAGGCCTATTATTACTTCTCATAAGTCTGGGGGCAAATTCACCTCGAAGTGGGATGGACCATATGTCGTACAAGACGCATATTTAAACGGTGCTTACAAGCTTGTCGATGTAGATGGTGTGAGGGTTGGCCCCATCAACACCAAGTTCTTGAAGAATACTATCCTTAAAGGAAGATGGCACTCCTTAAGGCACGAGTATAAACTGCATGTACACTCCTGAAGGCATGAGTATAAACTGTATGTACAATCCTTAAGGCACGAGTATAAACTGTATGTCTACTCCTAGCCTGAAAGAGTATAAACTGTGAACAACTCAAAAAAAATATCCTCTAGGTTGAAAACCTTGAAAGAGACGGCCTAGTCAAAAATTAGGACGCAAAAAAAATTAAAAAAAAATAAAAAGAAAAAAAACACTCACCCCAGAAGTACGCTGTGTCTTGATCCTCTTCATTGAGGTACGTAGGTACTTAAAATTTTATTCTGAGTTCAGTTGCATGAGTGTAAAAAAAAATACATGTTCCCCCTCATATAAAAAATTCAATCTTTAAAAAACTTTTAACATCATCAATCTTCAGACTTGCAGCAAGTGTTGGTGACTCAATGAGGGCAGATCCCTATGAAGTATAAGCTTCTTGGACATAAGTTGAAGTCTTCAAATTCTCTAAGTCTTCATGTTGGAGCTTTCAAGTTACCATATTGGAGCCTCCAAGTTCATAAAGTCTGATAGTTGAAGTCTTCAAACGACCTATGCATATAAGTTGAAGTCTTTAAATTCACTAAGTCTTCATGTTGGAGCTTTCAAGTTACCATATTGGAGCTTGCAAGTTCACAAAGCCTGATAGTTGAAGCCTTCAAAGGACCTATGCATATAAGTTGAAGTCTTCAAATTCACTAAGTCTTCATATTGGAGCTTTCAAGTTACTATATTGGAGACTGCAATTCACGAAGTCTGATAGTTGAAGTCTCCAAATGACCTATGCATATAAGTTAAAGTCTTCAAATTCCCGAAGTCTTCATGTTGGAGCTTTCAAGGCATGCAAGTTCACGAATTCTAATAGTTAAAGTATTCAAATGACCTATGCATATAAGTTAAGGTCTGCAAATTCACTAAGTCTTTATGTTAGAGATTTCAGCTTCACCATATTGATACCTTCAAGTTCACGAAATCTACAAGTTGAAGTCTTCAGATACTCTGCGACTATAAGTTGAAGTCTTTAAGTCTGCCATATTGAAGCTTTCAGAGTTTGAAAATTAGATTCATCAGGTGATTTGATCTATAAGTTGAAGTCTTTAAATCCTTCTAACCTTCTTGAAATTACCTTTTTTCTTATGGTGGAAATGAGTAGTCATCTCGATGCGCCATAAGATTACCCTGAAATTAACAGTTTCTTATGGAGGGGATGAGTGGTCATCCCGTTGCGCCGTAAGATTACCATAAAGTTACCTTTTACCTTTTCTTATGGCGGGGACGAGTGGTCATCCCATTGCACTATAAAATTACCATAAAGTTACCTTTTACCTGTTCTTATGGCGGGGACGAGTAGTCATTCCGATGCACCATAAGATTACCCTGAAATTACCCTTTTCTTATGACGAGGACGAATGACCATCTCTTCATGCCATAGGACTACCATGAAGTTACCTTTTACCTTTGCCATAAGACTACCATGAAGTTACCTTTTACCTTTACCATAAGACTACCATGAAGTTACCCTTTAACTTTGTCATAAGATTACCACGAAGTTACCTTTCTTATGGAAGGTATGAGTAGCCATCCCTATGCGGCGTAAGATTACCATAAATTTATCTTTTCTTATGGCGGAGACGAATAGCTGTCCCTATGCGACGTAAGATTACCTTCTAGGATTACCTTACTTATGGTAGGAAAGGATATCTATCCCTTTGCATCGTAAGAATATATCCTTTACCTAAAAGGTATTATCTTGAGCAAAATCTTGTAGTTCACCTAAAAAAGAAGAAGAAAGAAAAAGGGGAACGAAAAAAAGAAGAAGGAATGCTTACCTAAATATGGAAAGTATCTCGATCGGTAAACATGGATCAAATTACACCCTTGAGTTTGATCACCTACCAAAAGTGTTGTAAATATTAAAGTTCTATTACCAACGAAAAAATGACACTCACAATTTCGACACTCCCACGCCTAGATATGATTTGTCTTATGAAGCCACGCAAATCTGAAATTGAAAACGTATCAGCAGGCAGAGGCAACTTTAAAATATTATCTAGGATAATTCTGAAGGTTTTAAATCATGAATTTTGTATATGTTATATATTTTCGAGTTTAATTTCTAAAAAATCAAGTGGTTCATGATTTTATCGCTCCTACTTTGAGATATGAAAGTTTTAGTGAAGACGCGCAGATCTGAAATTTTCAGTATGGCCAAATTTAAAGTCAACTTCAAAATTTTGTATAAAATAATGCCGAAGGTATTAAATCATGAATTTCGGATATGTTATATACATTTGAGTCTAGTTTCATCAAAAATGAAGCGCCTTATGATTTCATCATTCCTACATTGAGATATGAAGATTTTAATAGAGGTGCGGAGATCTGGAATTTTCAGCATGATAAAATTCAGGGCTAACTTCAAAAAATTATCAAGAATTATATTGAAGTATTTTAATTCTGAATTTTGGATATGTTTTATATCTTGAAGTCTTGTTTCTGGAACATCAAACGGATCATGATTTCAATATTCCTACAATGAGATATGAATTTTCTACCACTAACATGCTGTGCTGAAAAAAAGTAACGAAAATAAGAGAAAAGTGGGGGCAAAAGAAATTACCTCAATATTATTGATGACTTGGAAACTCCAAAATCGATATTGAAAAAGTGGGGAAACTGCCTCCTTTTATAGAGTTGTAGGATGGATGTTTCCTTCTCCAATGTAAATTCAGATTGGAATAATTTCCATCTCCAAATTCAAATTGGAGATTGTTTCTTTCTCCAATATAACATATTGAAATAATTTCCATCTCCAAATTCAAATTGGAGATTGTTTCCTTCTCCAATATAAATTCAGATTGGAATAATTTCTGTCTCCAAATTCAAATTGGAGATTGTTTCCTTCTCCAATATAAATTCGGATTGGAATAGCTTCTAACTCCAAATTCAAATTGGAGATTGTTTTCTTCTCCAATATAAATTCAGATTGGAATAACTTCCATCTCCAAATTTAAATTGAAGATTATTTCCTTCTCCCATACAAATTCAAATTGGAGGTTCTTTGTTTCTCCAATCTAAGTTCAAATCGGAAGAGTTTTATTCCTGATTAAGTAAGGCGATGAAAAAGTCTTCAAAAATCTGTTTGAAATTGGATATCATGCCTCACCAATAGGTCTTAAGTATAGAGATTCATGGAAAAAAAAAAGAGAGTTTTGAGAGACAATATCAATATGGTTCGGCTTTAAATTTTTGAATGAGGTATTCATATGTATGAGAATTGTTGAAGCACAAAGGAAACATGCTTAAATAATCATACTTCAAGGCTAGTCTCCAAAATGTTAAATGCCTCAACAAGTCTTAAAGTAGGGGACATTTGTGGGCGATACGATTTTATTAAATTTAAATTCGTACAAAATTTGGATTATATTAAATTTAAAATATATTAGTCCCAACTAAATATTGTGGATTAATATAATTGAATTAATTATTTAAGTCCAAACATATATAGGTTTAATTAAAGTCCAATTTTTTATTGGGCTAGCCCATTGATTTGGGCTACAAATGATGAGGCCACTTTACTAAGCCCACATTATTGTCATATTCTAGAGGCCCAAATAAGCGCACGTGTCAAATGACGTGGCATGCCAAGTCAAGTAAAGCAGCCAATAGGACCATGCCACGTGTCAAAATGATACAGTAAATTAAAAGTCCATAAAAAGTGTCATGTCACTTAAATCTGATTGGTAAAAGGAAGTTCATGTTTATCATGACTCTCTATTTCCTACAACTATAAATAAGGGCCTCATAATTCAGAAAAGGGACGAACAAGTTTAACAAGAATCAAGGGAGAGCTCGTGGATCAAAGCAGCAGATTTCTCTACAAATTCAAGAACAGGCTCAAGATTTCAAGATCAAGAGTTCAAGGTTCAAGAACAAGCTCAAGATTTTAAGATCAAGAGTTCAAGATTCAAGAACAAGCTCAAGATTTCAAGATCAAGAGTTCAAGGTTCAAGAACAAGCTCAAGATTGCAAGATCAAGAGTTCAAGATTCAAGAGCAAGATCAAGAGTTCAAGATTCAAGAGCAAGTTCAAGCTTTCTAGGTCAAGACTAAGAGATTCAAGAACAAGCTCAACGACCCTTGAGTTCAAATACAAGTCGAGATCAAGTTCATCAAGTCTTCAAATCAAGTTCAAGTTCATGATCAAGACCGTAAGATTCAAGAACAAGCTACCAAGCCCTTGGATTCAAGCACAAGTCAAGATCAAATTCGTCAAGTTCAAGTTAAAGTTCAAGATCAAGCTCGAAGCCCTTGATTTTTTAGTTGAAAAGGCGAATCAGAGGAATCATAGAGATTGTAACACTCACTTATTGAAATCAATAAATCGATTGTTGCAGTATTTTTCTTGTCTCGATTATTATTTTCGATCTCGAGAAACTTTGTAAATTTATCTAAAAAAAAATTCTTAAATCTGGCATCTTTGACCCAACATCAAATTTTACATCAAAATAGAATTTGATGTTTTCCATCTCCAACGCAATACTGAATTTCGCCCTATTATTGTGTGAATAGTATCAAGCCAAATTTGGTCACACTATTCCTCAACACCAATTATATTTTTTATTATTTTTTTTGTTATATAACACTTTCAGTTAGCGTATTATAAATTGTATATTTTTAGTGAAGTCCCTAGTATACCTAATTATTTTTTATGTAATATATTTATAATATTAATTTTGATGTATAATTCTTATAAATTAATTTTCGTATATGTTATTTTTATGTAAAATATAAATTAATTTTATTATAATTTATAATTATATAAAATGATATAAGAATCATATACTCAACCATCGTAATGTATATGGAAGCAACATACTAATCTTGGAAGTTGAATAATCATGTAGAAATCAAAATAAACTTTGTCATAATGTAATATTTATTTCACTATATTTCATTAATGATTTCACTTTTCTGTGAATTATTCATTAATACGTATTATGTCTAATATTGGCTTGCAATTTTTATTATTTAAAGATTTACTATAAAAAATAAATTTATATTAAATGATCATATAATAAAAGAATATAAATTATGTTGGGTGGATATGTAAAAAAGAGGAATAAGAAGAAGAGAAAGGATTTGTTTTATAGAATTAAAAAAACATAAATGAAATAAAAGATAATAATATGATATTAAAGCGAGAGAAGAATATTTTTTTAGTGTAAAATTTAGTTTAGTGCATTAGAGTTGGCTTACACTAAAATAATGTTGACACCATTTTTGTGCAAAACTTGATCGACGTTGTTTGTTGCAATTGGTTTACCCAAGTATAGTGCATATAGACACCATAACAAATCCTGTACGCCTACTTGTATTACAAAAATCTTTATAAAAGCTACAAGTTCTAAACATTTTTCTCTACCACCTTTATTTTGCTCAACTTATCGCTATTTCAAGAAAAAAATGGGTATGAAAGGCAAGTTGATTGCTTCAACAGAAGTGAAGTGTGGAGGACACTCAATTTATGATATTTTTCATAGCAATACTCATCATGTGCCCAATATAAGTCCTACTAATGTTAATCATTTTGAGATTCATGAAGATGAAATCCTCAAAGTTGGTTCAGTTGTTAGTTGGAAATATAATGAGGGTAACTGTCGGTAACACAAATTTTCCTACTTTTTTATTATTTTTTTCTCTCAGTAAATGATTTACTTACATCAATTTTCTATGTTTAGGCGTATTTGGTATTACGAAATTTATTTTCAAGAAAATAATTAAACTTCATGAAAAGTTACTTAATGATGTTTTATCACCATAAATATGTTTCACGTAAGCCTTTTGTTTCAAGAAAGGAAAGTAACTTCTTAGCTTTCACTTGTGGGCGGAAGTAGTTTCTTAATTAAAACTATCTTAACTTTTAAACTTATTTTACTTGTTTTAACAAACCCTTAAATATTATTCCATAGTTCTTATTATTCAAAAGTTTCATCAAATTAAAACTTTCTATGATTTCTTTGTGTTAATAATAATCTTTAATAATGTATGCTTTCGGTAAAATATCTTTCGGTAATATACTTCCTATTTTTTTAACCAAAAAATGGGAAATAATTTTTTTGAATATTTTGTGGAAAAAAAATTTCTCCATGAAAAAAATACTTTCATCTTACTAAACACAATATAATTAAAATTATAGTATTCCATACTAATTCCTATATTCTCCCCAATGTCAGCTTTTTAAAGATAACTCCATTCAGGAAAGGTCGATCGGAGCATTAGATAATTATTTTGAGAAAATGAAAATGAAAAAGATAATGTGGAAAAGATAAGTAAGATAAAGAAATTATTTTGTAAATTGTTTAAATCTTTTTAGGGGAATTAGAAAAGTTGAACTAGGAATAACATCACTTGTAATATCTGATAGATGGAAAAGAAAAGAGTATGAAAGAAGTAATTGAAGTTCTTGATCCTCAGAAGAAATTAGTCCGTTGGAATCTGAATGAAGGTGATCTATTAGAGTTATATAATTCCTTTACTATTATCACATCTTGTGAACACAAATGGACTACCTGGACATTTGAGTATGAAAAGAAAACGGAAGACACTCCTGAGCCGCTCATTTTCTTGGGTGTTATCCTTGATGTAACTAAGGACATGGAGGGTCACCTCCTCAAGAAATAGAAAATCTACGTATATGTGTGTATGTCTATACTCATACGCATATCTGTGTGTTTGTGATTAATATTTGCCAATAATGGCTAGTTCTAGCTAGCGTGTGAAATAAACTATGTTGTATTTGAAGAAAAAATTATAGATGTCAATGATATTATTCACATCCTAATAGCACAAGAGGGTGTGATTTTCGCCTAAGTGATGGTTGAAAGTTATTTTACTTGTTTCTTTCTACTGTGAAGTGAAATATTGTGTTTTACAAAATGAAAAAACACTTGAACCATACCAGTTAAAAAACTATAATCTATATACCTCTCAATAGAATTCAGATTACAAGAATTGTAATCTAAGAACTAACACTAATTTCTTAAACAACACCCAACACAAATTGTTGCTAGGTTACCCTTAACTTCAAACTGAGTTCCTATTTTGTTTATCCTTAAATAATTGAATTTGTGAAAGCTGAAATAATACAATTCGATCAATCACCTAGTACTAAAATTCCAGACCTCATGGCTGTAAAGCACCTAAGCATGAAATAAAGGTTCTTTGTATCTGGCAACATGTTTGGACAATACGCAATTCCAAACTTTCTTTCAACTACGCTCTTGGTTTATTTGCTCGAGTTTTCCCTCGAATTCTCAGTAAGTGTTTAATTTTCCTCTATATATGACAAGCACTTATATACTTGTACGTAATTAGTGGTAGTTCAATTGATCAAAAACTCCTTGTACAATCGAACTTAATTCATAGTAGTGTTTGAGATGGAGATCGATGGCTTTTTCAATTTTAAATTATGTTTCTCTTTGCACTCCTCTAATTACTCCTCTAATTACATTGCCTTTTCTTCAAGCTCTCATGGTCTTCTTGCTTAATTGAAATTCTATTTCTTTCAGTAATTCTACTTTAATTAATCTTATTTTAACTGGACTCATGAATGAAATATGTTGATGATTCACTTGGTTTATCCACATGCTCAAAGCTATCCTTAAGTCTAGCTCTTTTAGCAAGCCAACTACATTTTTGTATATCATCAAAGTTCATTAGGTACAACAGCTATCCCTTTTTGGCTAATGAAAAACCCATATGCCCTTTTCATTTTGGAAAAACATGTTCCATTTAATTTGTGTCGACAACCTGAAGTGACACATGAATGAAACACTTAGATGAATCGGGTTAGTTAACCTAGTTAAAAATAAATACAAGATATACAACTTTTTCCTTTTGTCATCATCAAAAATCTATTTTACTGCATGCATACAAAGATCAGTTAAATTTTCTCGATAAGGCCACCGGGCTATCACAAATAAAATCAGAATCGAGTCACATACTTAAAGATATCGATATTAAAGAGCACAAGTGAACAACATAAAGGAATCAAAGATAAAAAGATTCCATTAATACCTAATAGTATGAATGCCAAAACATGCCAAATGTATAGTACTACAGCTAGACTAGAAATGATTTAATTTAATGAGAGAATCAAAACAGGGAGACTAGGAAATTAGACACCCTAAGACAAGAATAGGATTAGGTAGGAGGGTTGGCTAAGGATAGAGGTTTATGCTACAATAAATGAAGGAATCCTCCTAAGCATTTAGGTTTGCCAATCCTTTCTCGTTCAAGCTTAGCCTTCAGACCATAATATTGTCCTCAAAGGAGGCTTACTTCTCAATCACGTAGGATGCATTAACTTGAGTAATGGTATTTTAATGAGCAATCTTTGGGGATTCGTTTTCAGAATCGTTATCATCTAAAGAAATATCTATTTACTATATATGGGAGTTTGAACCCCTAATTAAATCAGATTTACAACATAGTAAACTTTACCTATGACATCCTTAGTTGGCAGAAACTCCCAGACCTTAATCATCCATAGGAATTCCCAGAATAGTTCCAGCTAGAACTCATAAAGAACGACATGACCCTTTTGACCATAGTTGATATTCACATGGTGGATCATAAGGTTGAAAAAATATGACCACTATATAAGAAATTTTATTATGGTCAAGACAAAATATATTGCCTCAGTCCTTTTGTCCCTTTTGGTCACCATCAACATATGCACAATCAAAGTACAACTTATGCAGAGGTGTTATCTCCTTTTTTTCTCAACCCCCTTATGAGATGCAATGTACGGCTTGCCTGGGAACTTTGATACCCAAAGCAGAGGACATGCCATCCAGCGGTAGCCATTCAACCTTCATATACAAGTCCTAGCTAATACATGAAATTCTAGGATATCAAAAACAACCAGAGTATTCAGCATAATTGGCACATTCCAAACAATAGCAGTGACGAGTATGCCATTAATCTTGGCACTAATGTAAAATATCAGCCACCTACTACTTGCACAACTTCCTTCTTTCATTACCTTTAAGGATCATGTTCGACCAACCTTGAATTTTTAGATTGTCAAAAATGCAGTCATCTTAAGGCCCCCATAACCAGTAGCCACCCTCCTTAACAGGATAGCATAAGTCTTTAACTGAATCATTCCTAGTATTATAGTTGTCAATGTCACGCTCAATGTCACCCCCATAGTCCGACGTAGAAGATTTTTAGACATTTCTCATATTCTCTGTCACTGGGTTCATCTTCTAGTTTAGAAACAGGTTTCTTCGGATGAATCAGGTTGAGTAACATTTTACTGGCTAGGAGTGAGTTTGGGTTTGATTTGAGATGCAACTACTTATTTTTCCGTATTTTTTCTCCAAATATGCAGTTGACTCCTCTTCATTATGTATCTCCACAACATCCTCAGATACTTGTAGTGTGGATGTCTCTAAGCATTCATTGGTGTGCATAGACTCCTGCACTTTTTCCTCTTATTCACCCTTCTACTCCTAGTATGAGGAATTCATGGAAAATTTGAGGGGGCTGGCTGCTCAGAGAGTGGTTCTCTGCATGGATATAAATAATTTTACAACTAGCCTTCCTCAGTCTAGAGAGAATCGTATTTGGTATTAGTTGGACCAGTAGGATGTTTTCATCTTGTACCCCGCCGGAACAAGCAAGACACTACTTGGTTCAAGAAAACATCAACATAAATGATACGAGTACGATCACGTAGATGGACTTATGAGGGCGTACGTTATACCCGAGGCTTGGTGTGTGCAATGAAGTGCAAAGGAGCACCTAAATGGATACCAAAACAGTCCACTACAAACACTAAAAGGGCCAAATCAGTCCACTACATACACTAGAGGGGTGCCCCTTCACTAAGGGGTCTTTTGGTCATTTTACCTATTATTTGTAATACACTATAAATAGAATAATGTAGGGTTTCATTAGTGAGATTTTTGAGAATATATTTTGTAGCCTCTTTGAGAGTCTTTAGCCAGGTGGAATCCTTGGACAAGGTGGAATCCTTGTGTTGATCATTTGCTTAGAAACGAAGATTGCTTGGGAATTTCGATTCCCTTGAGGTCACGTAAGAGATAGGTTTAGGTTGTGTGTGATATGAAAGGTCCAAAAGTGGAATAAGCTTTTGGGTTGTTAATATTATACCATTCCTTTGTCTATCTATCTATCTTTACTTTCTTGTAATCGTTTGTCTATATCTAGTGTAATTTGTTTGTGTTCTTGTCTTGTAACCGTGTGTTGTTGTTATTGTATATTGTTCATCAAGTGTTGTTGCTGTTTTAGTGTGTTTTACTCTTAATATCACTTCCCTTCTTGTTCTTCTTGCGAATCCGAGAGAGGTCATCAAAAGGGTCTATAGTTCTTGAACTAGTGGACTGATTTTGGTGTCTGTGTTGTTGTGTTCTTGGGGATTCTTGTATCATTTGGTATCAGAGCATAGCTAGATGTTGTTTCTACAAGATCAATCTTGGGCTTGCTTACTAGAAAATTCAAAAAAAAAAAAAGTTGAAATCTGAAAATTTCAAAAAGAAGCAAATCTGTCCATTTTAGTATCTTGGCCTAAATTGTGTTCTTATTGTGTCTTGACCGAGATTTTTCTTGTTTTGAGTCTAGATCTAGGAGTCATTTTATTTGTTTTTTCGTTTCTAGTGTTAACTTCTTCATCTCTAACACTAAAGAAGTCTAGATCTAGATTTGAGCTTTAATTGTTGATGTTGTTGTTGTGAACCTAAACTTTGGCCGTGTGATTGTTGTTGGTATTGTTGTTGCGGATTCAAAGCTTGGACGTGTGGTGTGTTGTTGGTTCAAGGTTCGAATGTGTATGGTGGTTATTGTGTGGTATTTTTAAGCTTGGAAAGGTGTTGTTGATGTTTGGGGTCCAACTTGAACCTTAGAACTTCGAGATTCAAAAAAATGTGTTCTTAGTGTTCTTCACATCTCCATCTACTGTTGAAGAAAAAGTGGATGTTTGATCTTTGAAGTTGAAGAAAGAGAGTGTATTTTGTTAGTCTTGAAAGACATATTTCCAAAATTTAATACCTCTCAAGACTTTTACAACCAATTCCAACCACTCAAGGACTTTAACAACCACTTTTCCAACAACCTTCCATGATTTAAAGACCATGTCTTGAGGAGAAAAGTCAAGTCTTGCTTTTTCAATTTGAAAGAGGATTTCAAGACTTGTTTTCTCTCCTTAACCAATTCCCACCAATTCCAAATTACAATTGGACCAAGGCTTGAATTAGAAAATAAAATTTGATAACAACCACAACCAATACGTGGCTGCCACATCACGTTTTTACTGTTCACCGATAATTTTTAAGCTCAAATTTCATATTTCTTAGTTTCATTTTATTGTTTCCTAGTTCCGTTTGTTGGTTCAAACACTAATTAACAAACTAGTAATCTTCTACTAGATTGTAAGTTAGTTGTAGAGTTCGTTTGTTCGTTTCTGCGTTTGTTGTGTGCTTTTATCTTTTGTGAATTTGTTGTATCTTGTTGGTTCAAGTCCGTAAATAAATTTTCTTTGTGCCAACTCAAATGAAAATCTATTCCTGGCAAGAGTAGACTCGACCCTCAATCACTCGTGAAGTACAAATCGACTTTCAACACTTATGAAACCAAGTGTGAGGTAAAAATCAAGAGTGAGAGTGTGGTGAGGCATTTTTGAGCTAACAAGTTTGTTGTTTTGTTGTTCGTTGTTGTCTTTTCTTTTAGTTACCATGGCTGCCACCAATCTCGATGCCACGTTTGACTGCATCACTGACAATATTGAAGATATGAAAGGACATGTTGAAAGGCTACGCTAATTGGTATCCACACTTATCCTAATAAATCCAAAACCTAAGGTCCAAACACCTTGCGGTGAGAGCTTCCCGAAGAAAGTTGCTGCCCAAACTTGTGAAGGACTTTCATACCGAGGTAAAGATGAGCATATTCATGAACGTCAAGGAAAAATAGCTAACTCTTATACTTTGGTACATGTGAATGATGAATATGTGACTAATAAGCCGTTGAGTGTGAGTAGTAGCTTACCTACATATGAGTATATTGATTTCTTACCACTTGTGGATGATGTACATGTTGTACGAGTGGATACACTAGTTGATCTTATAGATGACTGAATCGACTCTTCTAGTAAGATAGATTTATGTCCACCTAGTGTTGAAGCTATTGTGTTGAATGAAAGTACAACGTTATGTGAAAATTGTGTTGATCAACTTGTGTGTAAAACTTGCCCACTACTTGAGAATATGTATGATGTGATTAATGGATCTAAAGCGAGTGAAGAATTTAAAGATGTTGGTCAAAGATAAAGGAGTGAACCTGTGAGCCTATGTTGTTGTGAAGATTCTAATGTTTACTTGGCTCATAGGGTTAATCATATGCCTGACATATCTTTGAAAAATGATTTTTCTTGTACTCCTTTGCATGACACCTCACCTGAAAAATATGGTGACTTGAATTGTGATCCCTTTGATGTTATGGTGGTTTGTGTCTACTCGAGGACCATAGGGAAAATGTGTCATTGTCTCTTTGGGGTTTTGCTCATATCCGAGCATCCATGTTTGACACACTTGTATTTAAGTTATGTGAACCACAACTTGAGGATGCCAAGTTATATTCTTGTTTGTGGAAGGGTCCAAGGATGTTAAAGACTTCTTGTCACCTTCATGGGGTTAGACATGTTGAAGTATCTTGTGGGACTCTTGGGAGCGTGCTTCACATCATTTGTAGAGGGAAATCGAGTTCTTGGGCAAACTACTTGCCTTGGATTAGATTGTTGCATGGTAGTTTCCCTATTCTCCCTATTGGTATGACTCCCTTGATGGAATGCCTTCCCTCCGTAAGTGGTTGGAAGGAGAGAGGTCCTACGTGCTTGCAATGTCCCTTTCTCTCGTTGTGTGTTCCTACTTATGAATACATCTTAGATGAGAATTGTGTCTTTGGTGCCTTTCTTCACTACCTCTATGCATATGATGATATTTATGATGTTGTTGGATATACATCGTATGAGAGATATAGTCACGATTTTTGTCCCTTAATTCTTGATGTTCATTCGAGCCCTTTCGTTTGTGATGTTGTACAAAAGCTTTTCATAATTAACACAAAGGATCCTTGGTTGTACTTCAAGTGTGTACCACCGTGGCATGATAGTTCTAATTGTTTATTTTTCTAACCCTAACCCTCATGCCATAAGGATGTGTACTTGTTTGTTTTCTCTTTAATTTTGCAAAGGTACGGATTCGTGGTCGAATCCTTTTCAAGAAGGGGAGGATGATACAAGTACGATCATGTAGATGGACTTATGAGGGCGTAAGTTATACCCGAGGTTTGGTGTGTGCAATGAAGTGCAAAGGAACACCTAAATGGACACCAAAACAATCCACTACATACACTAAAAGAGCCAAAGCAGTCCACTACATACACTAGAGGGGTGCCCCTTCACTAAGGGGCCTTTTGGTCATTTTACCTATTATTTGTAATACACTATAAATAGAATAATGTAGGATTTCATTAGTGAGATTTTTGAGAATATATTTTGTAGCCTCTTTGAGAGTCTTTAGCAAGGTGGAATCCTTGTATTGATCATTTGCTTAAAAACAGAGATTGCTTGGGAATTTCGGTTCCTTTGAGGTCACGTAAGAGATAGGTTTAGGTTGTGTGTGATATTAAAGGTCCAAAAATAGAATAAGCTTTTAGGTTGTTAATATTATACCATCCCTTTGTCTATCTATCTATCTTTACTTTCTTGTAATCATTTGTCTATATCTAGTGTAATTCATTTGTGTTCTTGGCTTGTAACCGTGTGTTGGTGTTATTGTATTTTGTTCATCAAGTATTGTTTCTGTTTTAGTGTGTTTTACTCTTGATATCACTTCCCTTCTTGTTCTTCTTGCGAATCTGAGAGAGGTCATCAAAAGGGTCCATAGTTCTTGAACTAGTGGACTGATTTTGGTGTTTGTGTTGTTGTGTTCTTGGGGAGTTTGGTATCAATCAGGAACTGTACTTTGCACCCTAATCACTGCAAGTTTGGTAGCATCAATATTTTCAATAGGTACAAGTACCTGTCCATACACTTTTAGTGTAATGACTTAAAAATTTAATAAAATTTACGAAATTTGTGATTTGGTGTAATTTGACTATTTAAATCCTCCCCGTAGTTGCATTATGGTATTCCTGGGGTGTTAGAGTGATTGTCATTATTTTTGATGCATTTTAGTACCATTTATGCCATATTGTGATTTTTGATGGCTTCGAGAACCTTATTTTAGAATTATGGGGATATCTTTTGATCCGTATGATGGATAGACAAACGGACTACGCCAGTAGCTTTGAAATATCGATTTTATGCTAGGTAGACATTTGGTTTGGCTCCTGGTGTACCCGAGCTCATTTTCATCTATTGATCGGAAGTTGGAAAATTGAAAATATGGGTGTGGGACCCACATTTGATCGAAGTGACCTCGGATGGAAAATTCAATTTTGTCAGTAGATCCAGAATGTCTATTTTAGGGTATTAGAATATTTGGTAAGATTTTATGGCTTTTAAATCTCATTTTGATCCTCAGTTTGGAAAATTATGATTTCGGATTTCAGGGGTCAACTTTGTGAAAATGATATTTTTTTGAAAATTTGATATCGCCATCGCATCCGTAACATCAAATTTAGTATGGTTACATAGTTCGTTTGCATGTATCGGACTCCAAACGGATTTCGGGTACCCCGTCGAGGTCCGATCGACCAAACAGAACTGATGTTGCAGAAAAATCTGCAATAAATAGCAGACTTTCACCTCTTTTGACCCATTTTGCTCATTTTCATCTTTCCTCGTGGGAATTAAACCCTAAAATAGTATGAGATCTTAAAAGTAAGGTTTGTAAGAGCTTGGGAAGCTAGATTAACACACATTTCTTGATTTTATTATGAATTTAAGGTAAGAATTCACCATTTTCTTAGTAATTTCTTGATTAATTTCTCAAAACCCCCAAAATCTAAAAATCTTAAGGCTTAATTTTAAATCCCAATTTCACTTCTTTTCACTTGAATAATATATTTATCTTATAATTACTAGTTTTTCATCAATTTAACCCTTAAAACAATTCTAATTCTTGATTTTAACCCGGATTTCAAAGATTTTTACCCGGTAAAGCTTAAAAATGGTTTTTCTTCAATTTGAGCCTCATTTTTTACTCAATTTGACTTGAATTTTCATTTGTAGATTTCTAAAAATATGGGCAACATGTTTTTGAAGTAAAGTTCTGATTTTTCCCTTCTTTTTTGAAAACCCGTATTGGGGGTCCGTTTTGACCCCAAATCAAAAGTAGTCAATATGTGTATCGTTGATTTTATTTTGACGCGTAGATTTCATATTTGATGTTTTTAGTGGAGTTAGAGATTATTCGTGAAAAGTAAGATCATGGATTTGAAGTGTAGCAGATCGGTTTCGACTTTTGAAATAAGTTATGGCTTAACTCTTTCAAAATGAGATGAGTAATAAATGATGGTACAAAATGCATGTTAAGGGTGGGAACTACTCATGAAAAATGACTATTTATGTGTTGTGCCTGTGTGGAGGCCTATATGTGATGTAATCGTCGAAATTGAGATATTATGTGATATGTGTGACCATGTGGGATCCTATGTGATATTGATTGCCTTTAATACATGTGAATAACTGTATTTTATTGTTAAAATGCTTAATGTGGTACCATTGGTGTATTGTGATTATATTCCTACTTTATTGGCATATGAAACATGTGGAAATTTATGGATGAACGGAAATAATGAGTGGATATTGGCTCACATGGTTGTGAAAATGTGTCATTGTGGTTGGTTGAATATATATATCATGTGGTTGGTTGTGTAAATACTCATTGCGATTGGTTGTGAGCATTACATCATCATATCATACTTATCATGAAACATTGGTACCACCTTAATAACGCCCAAGTAACATTGGCAACACCTTTTTAAAAACCTTCCCCAAGGGATGTACCGGGGAAGAGATATTGTAACACCTTATAAGGTTCTTTTCAATAAATGTGTCGGAAAGGAGATATGAGATATGTGGATTGTATACGGGTTGAAGAACCCCCCCTTGGTCCTACGTTGGAAAGCTTTAACTCCGTAAGTGTATATGGGGATTGTGCAATGATCCCGGAGGTTGTGCGACGACCTCGTGCATCATCATCATCATCATCACCATATACGTTGCAGTTACTTTATTGTGTTTATTTTGTGTTGTAATGGCGTATTAACTTGTCATCTATGTAATTGTCTTATCTTCTTTTACTTATATTTGATAATCTTGTATATGCATGTTCCCTCTTATTCTACTTATATGTGATATAATACATACTCTTGTTCTATCTTAGTGTATATGTGATATATTAGAACTGTTAGGGCAAGCGGTATGGGCTACCATTGTGGGACATTTTTTGATTGCAGGTGATGTGCCCTTAGTGTATATTTTGTATGCTTTATTTACTACTTTGCTTGGTTGGCCTATGATACTTTCTGAGTACAAGTGGACCGTACTCATGCCTACTGCGCCCTTTCGGTGCAGGTCCTCGCCCGAGTGCGCCTCAGCTTTCTTGACTCGAGCGATTGTTGGAGTTTTCAAGGTAGTTGTTGGACATTAATGCATCCGAAGTTCACCTCTATCTTTCTATCGTAGTTATGTCTTTATTCGTATTCAGAGATAGATATTATTCCTTTGTGATTATTTGACTCTTGTATTGTATTAGTAGTTCTTACACTATTGACACCTGGTTTTGGGCATGATTGATATTTTGGATAAGTTCTTTCTGTATCATTATGATTACTTATAGGTTCGACTTTATTCTAGAAGCCTTACCTTGGGATATTTCTGTCTTTTTCTCTTTTTGTATCAGTTTGGGTGATAGACTTACTTATCAAGGTGTGCCGCAACAAAGGTCATCATGACCCTCGTTTTTGGATCGTGACATTTAGTCCCAACCATATCTTCTCCTTCTACTATCTCTCGAGCCCAAAAGTTGAACTTGGTTCAATAATGGAGTCCTGATCTTCTCCTTCGTGAGATGACCCAGCCATCTCATCCTCTTGGTTTGGTCAAACCCAACAATTTCTATCCCTTTTTTATTTCATTTGAATTTTCTTGAAAGCCTAAGAATCAGTGGTTGTTCTTATTTTCAGAAAATAAATTTTATTTATTTGCACCGGTGATTGTTCTTATTTCTTTTTGAACTAATCCATATTTAGTTTGCAAGTTTATTTTTATCTTTGATTTATCGATAACTTTCTAAAGAAGATCGAAATTATGAAGAAATTCACAAAATTTAGTTCCATTCTTTTTACTTCTATAAGGTATTAGACAAATCTTTATTGGGTCATAAAGAAGATAAAGTTACAATTATTTTAGCTTTCGAGTATTTAAGCTTACACAAAATATATCATATCCTCAGTTAATTCACATTGAAAGCCTCCAATTTTAATTAAGTCGCTCCAAAATTAAATACATTGACTTGTTCTGTGTATATTTTAACATAATGATGTTACACTTTTCTAGTAAAAATTGACTCTTTATTTATTTATTTAATGTCAAGAAATAACAATAGTAGAAAAAGAAAGAAAGATTATATGACTAAATATCAAACAACCATATCAAACTAGATAACAACTATGGCTGTTAACCGGGCCGGTACGGCTCAAACCGACACCGGCCTACGAAAATTAACTGGTTTTGGGTTGGGTTTGGTATCGGGTCAGTGTTAATGGGCCGATCCAATTTGGGCCCAAACAGTAAATTTTGCTCAAATGCACTGGAACTGGTCCACTTAAGAATTAGGGGGAAGGAAAAAAATGACACCTAAAATTAAAATAATACCATAAAAATAACATCCACAATTAACATATATACATTACATATTATAGTACTATAGAAACTTATACACATTAAATATATACTATTTTAGTCTATAGAAAATATATAGATATATATGTAGAATATATACTACTTAAAATACCACTTGAAATAATATACATATAACATATATAGTTATATCCACTATATATATATATATATATATATATATATTTATGTAGAATATATTTGTATATATGTTTCTTACTTAGTGCAAAGTTTGATAGTAATATATTAAAAGTATTTAATTCGAGCTAGAAATTCAATTTAATGAAAAAAATTACAACGTAAGGAGTGAATTAATGTTGTATTTTATTGATTGAAAAATGATCCAAAACTTATAATTTACATGAATGAAAAATATACAAATTTTGCATCATTTTTTCCAACTCATTCATGTTAATATTAACGGAAAGTGCCATAGGATAGTCAAAACCAATGGGGGCAAAATCATGCATTAGACTTGATTGTACTGAGTTCTCCTTTGAAGTCAGAATTTCTTCAATATTCTGTTCGTCTTTCGACTCCACCTCCATTCGTTGGTTTATTCGTTCCGCTCTAATCCAATCTCTAAGGTAAACTAGAACATTCATAACATTGCTTTCCAATGAGTGTCAGTTATCTCCAAGCTGTTGTCGTCCCTGACTAAAAGCGCTCTCCGATGCAACGGTTGACATTAGAACATTCAATATATCTCTAGCTAATCTTGAAAGCACAGGATATTGTCATTCATTATTCTTCCACCAATCCAATGAGTTGATCCTTGCTCTACGGTCCTCTATCGGGTGTTGAAAATAATACTTAAGCTCTTTCCGATAATTTATGCTATATGTTGAAGGAGAAGCCCTATCCCAAATAATTAAATCATAAAATTAATCAGGAAAACCACTATCTGCCGGCGTTTTAGTTGATGATGACTCCTCAGGAGCTTGAGGAGCGACAGTTGGAGTGATATTTGTCGGTACAACTACATCAAGTAAATCGGCATAATGGTTATATAATGCTTTTATGTAAATGTTCGCATCACTCATAGCCGTAAACGAATTTGGCCGTTCTTTAGGCTCTATCTCTAAGGAATTATAAACAATAGAACTAAAGTCACACATAGTATTATATTTCATATACAAATTTAGTATAGCACCAAGTAAATTGGGGGAAACGGATAAAAAAACTTTTTAAATTTAGCAAACATAGCACCAACAACTTCTTTGTAACCTTCTCTATTCTTATATTCTTTAAGCAAACAAGAAATGTCGGTTAAATAAGCTAAAATATTACAAACAGTAGGATATTAAGCACCGGAAAATTCAACCGTAGCTATATAATTTTTTTCCAAAAACTTAACAAGATCATCAATTGTATCCCAATTAGAATCATGTAGCACACATTCAGGAAAAGAACCACAAAATTGATTAAAAGTCATTGTAATAAAAACTTTATAAGCAAGACAAGTTTTTAAATAAGTATAAGTAGAATTCCATCTAGTATCACATTCTTCAGACATTAATATCGGTCTACGTCCATTTTGTTCATATTAACTTTAAATTCTCTCACTCCACATCTTTGATTATTTCCTTGAATAAAGCCAACAACAAACCGGACCCTTTCAATATAAAACTCAAAAAATTCAAAATCATCTTTTACAATTAAATTATATGTATGACAAACACACTTAACATGAAATATTTCAAGTAATGGAGGAGAAAGGTCAGCTTTTAACTTGTCAATAACAACCTTGTTTTTAGATGCATTATCAAAAGCAATATATAAATTTTTTCTTTCAATACTATAATATTCTGCAACTTTAGTAATAGATTCAAAAATAAATTTTCCAATATGTCTACGATCTTCATCATACATAAAAGTTAGAATACGTTTTTACATAACAAAATTATTATCTATCCAGTGACAAGTAATGGTTAAATAATTATTTTTATTAACAACACAACCAAGATAAAAAATTAGAGTAATTCTACATTGAATATTTTTAATAATGTAGATAAATAATAAACATATTGTGCATGAAGTCTAAAAATATCGGACCGACAAGTACTTCTAGGAATATCATTAAATATAGAATTATAAATTACTTGAATTAATGAATAAAAGCATCAGAAAAAGCAGAACTGAAAGACAAACAACCCACAACTATCATTTTCGCTATTTCTTCCCGGTCCTTCATTTTATTATAATTCTTAAATAATTGACCTCTTGTTGGGTTCAATCTAGTTTGTGTTGGCCTACCAACAGTCTCACCACCTTGTGCAATAAATAACTCTCTAGCGTGTCTATCTTTTAAATATCTCATCAACGAACCCGTACCTCCTTTATTGCCTCCGATTTTATGCTCATATATAATTTCACAAATATTGCATTGCACCTTACTTTCTCCTTCTATTTCTGTAAAAAATTCCCATGCAGTACTAGTTCTTCTACGAGCCCTTGGGGTACGGGGAGGATGGGGAGGAAGATTAACCGATTCAGATCTAACATTAGCATTTCCTACTCTATGTGTCTCACCAATATTTTCATCTAATTCATTTTCTTCTTTTATACCATAATTTTTCTGAGTTTCGGAATAATCCATATTGTGATCACCTACACCTATTTCTTTCTTAAAAGGTTGACTAACCGATATCGCAGACACACGGGTATATCTATTACTTGAACTACCTCGATCGGAACCGCCACCAATTCATTTTTTACAACCACTATTACTTTTGGGACAAAATTTTTTGACACTTTTACCAAAATTTCTTATTTTATCCATATTATAAAATAAACTAAAAAATATTTAAAATGCATAAAAATAATAAAAATAAATATTCAACAATTAATACACTAATTAAAAATTAGAAGTAAGAGATGAAACGACAATACCAAATTTTGAAAGTATCCAAAAATTGAGACTTTAGAAAACTTCCACTTGTATTTGTAATTGCAAAATTTAAAAATAAAATGGAGCACTTTAGGATATAATTAGAATATTTGAGAGAGATTGAGATTTGAAAGAATGAGATATGGGTGAAAAATGAATTTTGAATTGGGGGTATTTATAGAATTTTTTTTGAATTAATTATTTTTTCTTTAAAAAAGGATAAAATTTGGCCAAATGGCCGTTTGACCCAAACGACATTATAGCCATTGGGAAGCCCAGTCAACAACAACCCAAAAAATTAATTTTTTTAATGTACCGGGTCGAGCTGATTAACCGATGGGCCTAGTTCGGGTTTGCAGCTGGGCCGATCCACCAGTCCCGTCTTTTGAGATAACCCAGCCTGAGACCAGTAACCCGATAACCCAGAGGTCCATTGGGCTGAGTCAGACCGGGCCGAGCCACCAAATTAGGCCGGGCTAAACGGGCTGGAATGGGCCAGCTCGACCCATTTGATAGGTTTAATAACAACCAGGTAGATAAATATATAGTATATTTAAGAGATAAACATCTATTATCCACTCGAATTATGGTTAAAGTTGTTACAACACACTCCAAATTCACACGAGTCCTTGTTATCCTTTTGTGCTGACGTGACACCTTTATTACATAAAAATAGGGTCCACATCAAAGGTGCCACATCATCTAAAAAGGTGTCACATCAGTTAAAAAAGATTGACAAAAACTACGCTGAAATTTAGTCCAGGGAGTAATAGAACCCCCGTAAAGTTAGAGTGTACCATTGCAAATTTGATCACAGTTCAGGAAATACTAGATGCTTTACTCTATATTTAATTTATTTTTGTTTTAGTAATTTAAAAACTGAGTAAATTGACCAAGAATCTATTTAAACTAAACCATCAATGCCCATATGCTCAGTACTTTAAGGTGGGAAAACCAATTCTCCCTGCTTATTCCAAGGTCCTTTTTTATTGCCTTATTTCATTCACTAATATCTGTAACTCATTTTTTTTTTTGAATGGTTGCATTGAATGATTGATGGGTAGTTTGATGGATGAATTCTGGAAGACAGCTAGTTGCTTTTAATTGGTTTCTTGTGTAGGTGGGTCAATTGGGGCAAATGAGGGATGGGTGAAAAATTTTTATGTTTTGCGAGACATGCCACGTCATACTCTAAAGAAGTTACGTATTTTTTGATGTGAATCTGTGCACCCCACAATTTACTTCACTCCATCTCCCCCTTCTCAGGGGCGACTCTACCTTGTAAAAAAATAGGCGGCCCCCTTAGGCCCTCAAATTTAAGGGGCCTCATTTACTACAATAATATATATAGATTTTTCTAAAAAAAATAAATATCAGTTATAAAAAAAATAATATCTTATATAAAAGAAGAGAATTATTAGAAGTTCATATATCTAGAGTACTATGTCTTAAGAAAAATTAAATTCATTGATTATATTATTACTTAAAAGAATAATTCGAAAAAAGTCGATCATATAACTTTGAAAATAGAGTCCATTAATAACGTATCATAGCAAGTAAAGCTAAATGAGGTAATTTTCTCTCGATGGCAGACCCCCTTCTGGAGACACCATGGTCGACCCCCATGACACAGTACCCCCACCCCTACCCTCAATGCCGCCGAAACCACCAGACCCCATAGATACTGCAAACGTCAATCAAGTAGAAAGCAACTCCACCAAATGGTTAGAAAACTCCTTCAAATCTATTCTCCTTAACAAAGAGAATATATTGAATGGATAGTATTTGAACTTCGATAGCGAAGAATCACCATGGATACCATCTAAACCAGGGGACATGATAATCTTTAGTGACACAGACAAAGAGCATATCTATGCTCCTTGGAGGTATTCAGTGATCGTTAAGCTATTCAAAAAATGCTAGCCCACAATTACCTGAAATCCAAGTCAATTAAGCTATGGAAACCAACAGAACCCCTAACATTAGTGGACTTAGGAAATAATTTCTACACCACAAAATTTACTAACCCAGAGAATATGCATAAAGCACT